>NC_057795.1:501103723-501403723 GCF_018294505.1 Triticum aestivum | reverse complement strand
CTAGCAGGGGGTATTCATTTTTTTGTGCGTAATAAGGAGGCACTTCCTTGCATGCGAAGAGATAGCTGGTGGGTCCGACATGTCAGCGGTGGGAACGTTTTTTCGTGAAATATAGAGGCCCTTCCGGTGGGTCCCAACTGTCATGTGGAGGAATCATTATTTTGCGCGTACAGTCCACGGCCGATGGATGTCGTTCATTGACCATGTTGACCAGGCCGCGCCGAGAGCACCATGGCAGTGGACGACGGCGAGGCCTAGGAAGGGAACGACACGGAGCCTGGGAAGACTCAGCAATGGTTTCCCACGCGGTGGGGAGTACGAGGGTTTACTCGTCCGGCTGCCGTCGCCGGAAAATAACAGGAGGTGTGGGTGAGTAGAGGAATGGCCTGGCCAGGAATGAAGTAGGGTGGGGCGGTGCGGCCTGTGCGGCAGCACAGCAGGCCACGGGAGGCGGGAGCAGGCAGTCCCACCGGAGCTGGTTTGGGCGGCTGGAGCAAGAAGACCAGATATTGAAGAAGCAGCATGGCCGTTGGATTAACATCCAATGGTCACTACTGCTAGAATCGTTTGTGGACTAAGTTGACAAAGCCAAAGTACACATCAGCCTAGTAGACCCACAAGTCAGCCTCCAAATCTATCCCAAACAACATACAGCCCAAAATTTCTAGCCAGATTCAAATTATTTTTAAATCTAAATATACCTTAATTTAAATTCAATGAAATTTTACCCGCACAAAAACAATGAAATTTAAAATATCAAAATCCGAAAGAAAATAGTTTTTTGGAACTAATTGCCTGTTTGCTGTATTTTTTTCATTTTATAGCCCATTTCTTATTACTTATAGCCCATTTCTTATTACTTATAGCCCATTTTCTGGGCAAAATGCATCCCTCCTCGTCTTGAAAGACTTCCGGCCCAGCAGGGCGTAGAAAAGGAAGTAGGCCTATGATGGTTATTCTGCAAAAAGCAAAATAGCTGGCTAGCCATTTTTTAGAAAGGAAAAAAACAAACTGGGCTGGTCATGTGCTAAACATATGAAATAAAAGCCTGGGCTAGATGGTCCACAGGTCCCGCACAACCCAGTTGATACCCTTCTTCGTCCCAAAAAAACAAAATTACTACGCGCGCTGCTGGGTCCCTACTGTCATCCTCACCATGTACAGTCATCTTATTATTCCTCTCAGTTGTTGACCATGTTGACAACACCGGAAGGCGGCGCCGCGGTGAGCGAACCAAGGCGGAGGACGATGGTGAGGCCTCAGACGGGAACGAACAGGAGTCGGGGAATATCATAGCCAGCCATGGGAGGCGGGAGCAGGCGGTCCCGCCGGTGCTGGTTTGGCTTTGGCGGCTCGAGGAAGAAGAGACTAAAGAAACGCGACAGACGTTGAATGTCAATCCAATGGTCAAGGTTGGCACAATCATTTTTTGACTAAGCGGACACCAAGTAGCATACTTTTTTATATATAGGAAGAAAACTGCAAGGAAAATGCGTCCATCTGCCGTCCTCTTCACAGGGAACGTTCGCCACATAAGTGACTAGCACCCTTGGTTTTCAACCGAGAGGTCTTGGGTTCGAGTCCAAGGAACTCTCAATTTTGTCCTCCTTCCTTCCTCGCAAAAAAGGCAAAGAAAATCAAAGACTTGGGAAGGCGTACAGAACAAGCTAGCGTACCAGTAAAGAGACGTTGCCGAGTTTTAGAAAAAAGAAAGACGTGCTCCTGTAGCTGGTTCGAATCCAAACCTAGACTATGACTATATTCTATGTATGGTGCTATGCTACTCTGCAAGTAATGAAACTGACATATCCCAGTATCACTTCTCCTCTTCTCTACTTACTCTGCCAAGCATCAGAAGCTCTGTCCATAGCAACCATGTCCGCTAGCTGCTCATCCACCTGCTCTTCAACAGGCAACAACCAAATATGCGCCAAGTCGCCACCCGTACCATCGCCTGTGGGTCTCATCACACCCCCGTCGGCATGCACACCGCAGCCGATTGCTCATCGCAACCTGCTGCCGTTGGTGTGGTGCCACTGCTGCAAATCACGCAGAGTCATCCGTCGCATCTCAACCACAATCCGCAACCCTGGCCGAGTCTTCTACAAATGCCCGAATCATGGGGTAATAATATGTTTAAGTGTTGTTCTACTGCTTTCAGTTGCTGATTTATTTTAATAGTTTGGTTGATGATCTTCCAATTTGATTCGTGCAGAAAAGGGAAGATTCGTGTGATTTCTATTTCTGGGAAGTTGCTGATGTGGGGGAATGCAACTATGCTGATTATTTGGTTAGCCGAGGAATCCCAATACCAGCAGGTTGGGGTGTTGGACAAGTAACTAAAGGAACGATAGAAGAGGAAGATGCAGAGCGGAAGGTTAAAGATGCAGTTCCTCTGATCATGGCCAAGCATCAGCTGCTGAACAACCTTGACAGCAATGAGGAGATGAAAGAGCTTGTGAAGATAATGGGCAAAATCGATGTGCTCTGTAGGATGATTGTCTCTTTGTTTGCAGTGTATGTAGCACTCGTGATGTATTCAGTGGCTAAGACATGAGCACTTTGCTAAAACTAGTAATGAATGAAACCTGTGTAGCAGGCTGGGTGTAATGTTGTGAACATCTAATGATTTCTATTAACGGAAATCAGGGGGTATCCCCTTTTGCTCATATAAATAAATAAATAGCAGAGGCCTTGTCGGGTCAGCTTTGTTCTCATTCGAAGACATAGAGCAAATTGCAGTCCAACAGCAAACTATGTCATCAAATTCAAGTTTCATAGCCAAATATGAGTACAACTACACAACAATGTCATCATGTTTTAGTTGTCATACAATCATCAAACACAAATCAGCATACATAACAAGTGATATTATCATAGCAAAATACTAAACATCATGTTCATCTGGTTTCAGTTGTCATAGCAAACACAATTTCACATAGTAGATAAAAAAACATCTTCTGACAGGCAAATACGACAAAAGCAATGTAATCATCATCCGCAGTAGCAGCGTCAACATACTCGCCATGTGTATCAGTCTGAATTGTAATTCCCCATGGTGTCATCTTCTTCTTCATCCTCAACGTCCTCGAATGTTGGCTTCTTCTTGATCAACTCTTGTATGTCCACAGCATGACAGGCAATCTTTTCGCTGGCGTCATTGACGTGATGGTTCTCAACGATATTAGGACCATCTGTGTTATCTTGTACATCAGGAGCAGTGTAAGCATCATCTTGTTGTGCAACTTCATTAAACGAATTCCTCTGCTCAAACCTTTGCAATACTCTCCAGTCATCGCTACGAGCAAATGTGTCTTCCAAGAAAAATATCTGTGTTGCTTGATTTGACGAAATAAAAGGCTCGTTGGTCTGGTACGCCGCCTTGACATTGATGGATTTGAAATAATCATCAGCTCTGGGTTTTGTGATCCTAGAAAATAGGTTATACCAACGATAGCACAACAGAACCACACACCGATGATCCTCAAAACTGGATATATACTGCAACTGAACAATGTCAGTTATGTTAGCATACATATCAGTTGTCTCTTTGTCATATGTATCCGTGCTCATGATGGCACTCTTTTGTGTCTTCCTGCCTTCGTCTCATGCAAGGGTGTTGTACCGCACATCTCCAACAACGCAAGATTCATAATGTCTTACACGAGTATCAGGGCCCATTGCTAGTGAGTAAAGGGCATCATCAACTCCCTGCCCATCCTCCCGCATCTCCTTAACCTATGGTTAGAAAATAGACATGCTGATCATCTTATGTACTCAATATATTAAAAAAACTGACAGTGCACTTCAAAAGCTTACATGGTTCTTGAACCATTTCGCAAATCCTGCCATAACCAGTTTGTCAATGTTTCTTGGATTTTGCCGCAGTAACTCCTCTTTGTAGATGCTGCACAACATAGTGATCGCGTCAACATCTAAATATATAAGAATGTGCTTCAAGTTTAGTAGATTATGATGTATAAGCTGCAGTACTGCACTTACTTGATATAAGGTAGTATCTCAGGACAGTTATTCAACACATACCAAACCATTTTGTCCAAATCTTTAGGTTTGTCCTCTTGTCGACTCTTCCCTGTAACTCGAATAGAATAATCAAAAACATTGAGCCCGGGATTGTCTTCACCCACCTCTTTGCTAATCTGATGAGCTGTTTCAATGTATTTTGAGCAGAATGTCAACACTTCTGTAGCAATGTAAGCCTCTGCAATGGAACCCTCGGGTCTAGCTCTGTTCCTAACATAGCCTTTGAAAGTCCCTAGCTGCCTTTCAATACGGTACATCCATACATACTGTACTGGACCTCTAAGTAGTGCTTCATCAGGTAGATGAACAGCCAAATGCACCATCACATCAAAGAAGGATAGAGGATATATCTTCTCAAGGTTGCATAGGATAGTTGGTATCTTGTCTCTAATACGCTCCAAAGCATCTATCCTGATATTTCTACCGCAGAGTTCCCTGAAGAGTTGTCCCAACTCTGCAACTGCTCTGTATGGGCGGCCCAATCCTCTAAGGATAACAGGTAAAACCCTTTGAAGTAGGACGTGGCAATCATGAGTTTTCAACCCTTGTACCTTGTTTCCATCTGCACTGACTCTCCTTTCAGGGTTGGAAGCAAATCCATGTGGGAATCTCAGACGTGACAGAACCTCGCAGAATTATTTTCTTTTTACCATGTCCAAGACGTACACAGCTGGTGCCATATGTTGGAAATATGCCCTAGAGGCAATAATAAAAAGATTATTATTATATTTCCTTGTTCATGATAATTGTCTTTTATTCATGCTATAATTGTATTATCCGGAAATCGTAATACACGTGTGAATACATAGACCACAATACGTCCCTTGTAAGCCTCTAGTTGACTAGCTCGTTGGTCAACAGATAGTCATGGTTTCCTGACTATGGACATTAGATGTCGTTGACAACGGGATCACATCATTAGGAGAATGATGTGATGGACAAGACCCATTCCTAAGCATAGCACAAGATCGTGTAGTTCGTTTTGCTAGAGCTTTTCCAATGTCAAGTATCTCTTCCTTAGACCATGAGATCGTGTAACTCCCGGATACCGTAGGAGTGCTTTGGGTGTACCAAATGTCACAACGTAACTGGGTGACTATAAAGGTGCACTACAGGTATCTCTGAAAGTGTCTGTTGGGTTGACACGGATCGAGACTGGGATTTGTCACTCCGTGTTACGGAGAGGTATCACTGGGCCCACTCGGTAGTGCATCATCAACATGAGCTCAAAGTGACCAAGTGTCTGGTCATGGCATCATGCATTACGGTACGAGTAAAGTGACTTGCCGGTAACAAGACTGAACGAGGAATTGGGATACCGACGATCGAGTCTTGGGCAAGTAACATACCGTCTGACAAAGGGAATAGTATACGCGGTTGCTTGAACCCTCGACATCATGGTTCATCCGATGAGACCACGATGAGATCATCGAGGAGTATGTGGGAGCCAACTTGGTATCCAGATCCCGCTGTTGGTTATTGACCAGAGAGCCGTCTCGGTCATGTCTGCATGTCTCCCGAACCCGTAGGGTCTACACACTTAAGGTTCGGTGACGCTAGGGTTGTATGAATGTGAGTATGCAACATACCGAAAGTTGTTTGGACTCCCGGATGAGATCCCGGACATCACGAGGAGTTCCAAAATGGTCCGGAGGTAAAGAAAACTATATAGGAAGTGCTGTTCCAGCCATCGTGGAAGTTTCGGGGTCACCCGGTATTGTACCGGGACCACTGGAAGGGTCCCGGGGTCCATCGGGTGGGGCCACCTATCCCGGAGGGCCCCGTGGGCTGAAGTGGGAGGGGAACCAGCCCCTAGTGGGCTGGTGCCCCCCCTCCTTGGCCCCCCTGCGCCTAGGGTTGGAAACCCTAGGTGGGAGGGGGGGCACCACTTGCCTTGGGGGGCACTCCACCCCCTTGGCCGCCGCCCCCCCTTGGGAGATTGATCTCCCAGGGCCGGCGCCCCCCCTGGGGGCCTATATAAAGTAGGGCAGGGGGGAGGGAAGCCACACCCCAAGTGTTGGCGCCTCCCTCCCCCTGCTACACCTCGTCCTCCTCCCGTAGCAGCTTGGCGAAGCCTTGCCAGAGTTCTGCTGCATCCACCACCACGCCGTCGTGCTGCTGGATCATCATCAACCTCTCCTACCCCCTTGCTAGATCAAGACGAAGGAGACGTCACACTGACTGTACGTGTGTTTAACGCGGAGGTGCCGTCCGTTCGGCGCTAGGATCTCTAGTGGATCACGACGAGAACGACTACCTCAACCCCGTTCTTTTGAACGCTTCCGCTTGCGATCTACAAAGTGGTATGTAGATGCATCTCTCCCATGACTCGTTGCTTAGATAAACTCATAGATGGATCTTGGTGAAACCGTAGGAAAATTTTAATTTCCTGCAATGTTCCCCAACAGTGGCATCATGAGCTCGGTCTATGCGTAGTTCTCTATTGCACGAGTAGAACACAAATTTGTTGTGTGCGTAGATCTTGTCAACTTGCTTGCTGCTACTAGTCTTTTCTTGCTTCAGCAGTATTGTGGGATGAAGCGGCCTGGACCGACCTTACACGTACGCTTACGTGAGACAGGTTCCACCGACTGACATGCACTAGTTGCATAAGGTGGCCAGCGGGTGTCTGTCTGTCCTACTTTAGTTGGAGCGGATTAGATGAAAAGGGTCCTTATGAAGGGTAAATAGAAGTTGACAAAATCACGTCGTGGTTATTTGTAGGTAAGAAAACGTTCTTGCTAGAACCCAATTGCAGCAACGTAAAAGATGCAACAACAATTAGAGGACGTCTAACTTGTTTTTGCAGCAATTGTCATGTGATGTGATATGGCCAGAAGTTGTGATGAATGATGAATGATATATTGTGATGTATGAGATCATGTTCTTGTAATAGGAATCACGACTTGCATGTCGATGAGTATGAAAACTGGCAGGAGCCATAGGAGTTGTCTTTATTTTTTGTATGACCTACGTGTCATTGAAGAACGCCATGTAAATTACTTTACTTTATTGCTAAACGCGTTAGCCATAGAAGTAGAAGTAGTCGTTGGCGTGACAACTTCATGAAGACACAATGATGGAGATCATGATGATGGAGATCATGGTGTCATGGCAATGATGAAGATGATCATGGAGCCCCGAAGATGGAGATCGAAGGAGCTATATGATATTGGCCATATCATGTCACTACTATATAATTGCATGTGATGTTTATTATGTTTTATGCATCTTGTTTACTTAGAATGATGGTAGTAAATAAGATGATCCCTTATAATAATTTCAAGAAAGTGTTCCCCCTAACTGTGCACCGTTGCTAAAGTTCGTCGTTTCGAAGCACCACGTGATGATCGGGTGTGATAGATCCTTACGTTCACATACAACGGGTGAAAGACAGATTTACACATGCAAAACACTTAGGGTTAACTTGACGAGCCTAGCATGTATAGACATGGCCTCGGAACACAGAGACCGAAAGGTCGAACATGAGTCATATGGAAGATATGATCAACATGGAGATGTTCACCGATGATGACTAGTCCGTCTCACGTGATGATCGGACACGGCCTAGTCGACTCGGATCGTGTAACACTTAGATGACAAGAGGGATGTCTAATCTGAGTGGGAGTTCATTAAATAATTTGATTAGATGAACTTAATTATCATGAACTTAGTCTAAAACTTTTGCAAAATATGTCTTGTAGATCAAATGGCCAACGCTCATGTCAACATGAACTTCAACGCGTTCCTAGAGAAAACCAAGCTGAAAGATGATGGCAACAACTATTCGGACTAGATCCGGAACCTAAGGATCATCCTCATAGCAGCCAACAAAGATTATGTCCTAGATGCACCACTAGGTGAAGCACCCATCCCAGAGAACCAAGACGTTATGAACACTTGGCAATCACGTGCTGATGATTACTCCCTCGTTCAGTGTGGCATGCTTTATAGCTTAGAACCGGGGCTCCAAAAGCATTTTGAGAAGCACGAAGCATATGAGATGTTCGAGGAGCTGAAAATGGTTTTCCAAGATCATGCCCGGGTCGAGAGATATGAAGTCTCCGACAAGTTCTATAGTTGTAAGATGGAGGAAAACAGTTCTGTCAGTGAGCACATACTCAAAATGTCTGGGTTGCACAACCGCCTGTCCCAGCTGGAGATCAACCTCCCGGACGAGGCGGTCATTGACAGAATCCTTCAGTCGCTCCCACCGAGCTACAAGAGCTTTGTGTTGAACTACAATATGCAGGAGATGGTGAAGACCATTCCTGAAGTATTCTCAATGCTGAAGTCAGCAGAGGTTGAAATCAAGAAAGAACATCAAGTGTTGATGGTCAATAAGACCACTAAGTTCAAGAAGGGCAAGGGTAAGAAGAACTTCAAGAAGGACGGCAGAGATGTTGCCGTGCCCGGTAAGCCAGTTGCCAGGAAGAAGTCAAAGAATAGACCCAAGCCTGAGACTGAGTGCTTTTATTGCAAGGGGAAGGGTCACTGGAAGCGGAACTGCCCCAAATACTTAGCGGGCAAAAAGGCCGGCAACACTAAAGGTATATTTGATATACATGTAATTGATGTGTACCTTACCAGTACTCGTAGTAACTCCTGGGTATTTGATACCGGTGCCGTTGCTCACATTTTTAACTCACAACAGGAGCTGCAGAATAAGCGGAGACTGGCGAAGGACGAGGTGACGATGCGCGTCAGGAATTGTTCCAAGGTCGATGTGATCGCCGTCGGCACGCTACCTCTACATTTACCTACGGGATTAGTTTTAAACCTCAATAATTGTTATTTAGTGCCAAGTTTGAGCATGAACATTGTATTTGGATCTCGTGTGATATGAGATGGCTACTCATTTAAATCCGAGAATAATGGTTGTTCTATTTATATGAGAGATATGTTTTATGGTCATGCCCCGATGGTCAATGGTTTATTCTTAATGAATCTCGAATGTAATGTTACACATATTCATAGTGTGAATACCAAAAGATGTAAAGTTGATAACGATAGTCCCACATACTTGTGGCACTGCCGCCTTGGTCACATTGGTGTAAAGTTTAGCTCAAGAGCTTCGATTTGCAAAAAGAACCACTCAAAACGGAGTTATAAAACTCAAGTTATGATCAAACGAAGTTCAAAACCAATCTGAACTAAACTCAATTTTAAATTTTTCAAAAACATGTTTAAGTTATTTATCTGGATAGAGGGAATCATAACAAAGAAGTGGGCGTTGGTTTCGTTGGATTTGGACTAATGAGTAAAAAGTTATAATCGTTTGAAGAACATGGACTAAACTGTGAAGAAACTATTTACATACGGGTCCCTGGAAGAAAACTAAAATAGAAGAAAAAAACTAAATAGCGAACGTTCGTTACCGATTGCCGCACATAAAAATAAAATAATACCAAAAATAAAAATACAACATAGGCATATAATATATCAAAATTTTCAGAAAAGTGTTTCCTACAAGATGAACATTATTCTAGCTTCAAATAAAATACACACAAATTCCAATAAAACAAAGAGTGCTTCTGCTCTAGAAAAATCCAATGAAAATCATTTTAAAAATACCAAAATGAATTCAAATTTATTTCTCTCCAATTTTCTGATGTAGGGAATCATGTTACCCTAATTTCTGTATATTTTATTTTTGGAGAAAAAAATAATTTGAATAAAACTCAAATAACTCCAAATTGAAAATAAATTCAAAAGAACTTTGAATTTAATCCCTTGAAACTCCCAACTCATATTTCATACATTTTGAAGAAGTCATTTTATCTTCGCTCGTGAAAATCATTGAGTTGCATAAAGTTCCAGAATTGGAAATATTTTCCAAATGAAATTCAAATATTTTCAACACCCCTTGTCATTTAAATAAATGGAAGAAGTCATGTCATCTTCTCTCCAGGGTTTTGTGGTGAAAAGAATTTGAATTCATGAGGATCAGAAAAGAAAATGAAAGTTTGGGAAAGTCCTTTTATTCCCTCTCATTTAACTTTCAAAAAGTTTCGAATTTCACTCAACTTCACTCAATCAATTAAACAACAATCAAAACTATCTATTTGTTTATAACATTTCAAAATTTAGAATTTTGGGATGTTACAAACCTACCACCCTTAAAATGAATCTCGTCCTCGAGATTCGGAGAGGCTAGCAAGAAATAGGTTAGGGTTTGGGGTCTTCTCAAAAATCCAACGATCGTCTTCGGGGGTTTCGGGTGCTACCACCCTTAGAAGCATGGTTACGGTTCCATCAAAACTCATATACTCCATCCTTATTGTTGGCAGTGTCGATCTTCTTAGATCCCCTGGATAATTCCTTCTCTAGGCTCTTCCGGTGGTGGCATAACCTTTACCGCAATTCTTCTGTCATTTGATCTTGGTAAGGTTATTCCGAGACTGGGTCTTCTTAGCTGACAGGTCTGGCGCCAATACTAATTAGCTATCGATATCTCATGGTGGTCAACAATTTATGGTTTCTCCTGCAGAAAACGGGTCTGGGCTGAACCTCACCGTATGACCTACATTTGGCAAGGGTTGTCGTGTACAAGGGAAAAATACCTATACCATTCTAAGGTTTAAACAAGGTTTTGATCGTCGTCTCTCTACTATAGGTAAGTCACTCAGATTTACCATCCCACATAGCGAGGCAAATAATAAGAGTAAGTCGGTATGGTGATCAATCCATCCCGCACCCAAATCATTACCTTGTATATGGTTTAGCGAATCTCGCATGCTAACACTCGGTCATCCTCACAAGCATTGCAGAATTTCTCTTGTCGATGAACCAAGTTTGGATAATCCATTGATTCTGCAAGCCAAACAAACATCTATCGTTCCTTAACAACTCTCAGGTTTTGCGTAAACTCCTATAGAATCGTCGGTTGATAGAGTCGTAACTTCTTCAGGGTTTTCCTTCAACAAGAGTGTGCTTGCTTCTTGGCAGGTCCTAGGGCCTGTGGGTTATGGCCCATCTCATCACTTGTAAACCTTGAACTCATCATCGCGGGCAACTGATCATTATTCCAACATTCAACTTCCATCTTCCTGGCATACTTAAAATCTATCCAATTGTAATGTCTTTCTTCCTTCTATTGGCACCAAACTAGGACATGATTACTCAGACTCATCATGGAATTTCCATTGATCCCTATTTCCAACATCATACCTTCTTTATATCCAATAGTAATACATCTCTTCATCCTCGTGGGATGTCCCTCATACCAAGATAAAAACTTATACTTATGAAGTCCATACTCCACTTCGCGGAACATCGTTATCCTTTCCAGGGTCAAGCGTCCTTACAGGGGAATATTGGCCATCTCTGTATGGCACTTCTTCAACTGGGAAATGTGAAACACATCATGAACTCCTGACAGTGCTTCGGGTGACTCCAACTTGTTGGCCACTTCTCCCATACGCTCCAAAACTCAGTATGGTCCTACAAATCTCGGGGCTAACTTTCCCTTAACTCCAGATTGTTTAACTCCTTGCAGAGGGGACACATGAAGACATGCTCCATCTCCCATCTCATAGACTTCCTCCTTGCATTTTTGAGTCTGCATAACTCTTCTACCTGGACTGAGCTACCTTCATTCTATCTCGAATCCACTTAACATTCTCTTCTGAATTCCTTGATCATATTTGGTCCAAACAACTGACGGTCTCCAACTTCATCCCAAATCAATGGTGTCTGGCTCCTTCTCCTATACAAAGCTTCAAAAGGGGCCATCTTCAAACTGGCTGGGTAACTGTTGTTGTATGAGAACTCCACGTAAGGTAGATTATCATCACTACTAGATCCATAATCTAGCGCACACGCTCTCAACATGTCCTCCAGAATCTGATTGACTCTCTCGATTTATCCATCTCTCTGCGGATGAAAAGCTGTACTGAACTCTAGCCTAGTACACAAAGTGTGGTGCAGCTAATTCCAAAACTTTGAGGTAAACTGTGTTCCTCTATCTGTTACGATGGTCCTCGGAACTCCATGTAGACATACGATCCTGGTCAAATATATCTTGGCCAACTTCGCACTTGTATAGGTGGTTTTCACTGGGATAAAGTGAGCCACTTTGGTCAATCGAATCAACTACTACCCAGATAGAATCATATCTTGATCGGGTTCTAGGAAATCCGGTAATGAAATCCATGCCAAGCTTATCCCACTTCCATTCGGTTATCGGCATAGGCTGTAGTAATCCTGCTGGCTTCTGATGCTCTGCTTTTACTCTCTGACATACATCACCTACGACTACATACTCTACAATATCCTTCTTCATACCAGTCCACCAGAAACACTCCTTCAAATCCAAATACATCTTGGTGTTTCAGGGCGAATCGAGTATGGTGAGTCATGACCCTCCTGAAGTATTAACTTCCTGATCTTTGCATTATTAGGCACATATACACGATCCTCGAACCATAAGGTGTCGTGCTCATCCTTATGAAAACCTTCGGCCTTTCCTTTGCTCATCCTCTCTTTTACCTCAGCAATCTCTTTGTCATCCTTCTGAGCTTCACGGATTTTTCCCAACAATGTAGACTGAACTTCCATTGCTGCAACAAAACCTTTGGGAACAATCTCCAACCAAAGTTCCCGGAGATCCTCAGCTAACTCCTTTGATAATCCTCCGATTATGAGGGTATTCATCCTTGTTTTCTTTATGTTTGTGTCCTATTTCTCCACAAATCTTACATGCACAAGGTTTCTTCATATCTTTTCCATAAGGCTTCAACTTCTGGGACACAAACCGGGATCTTTGCAGCGTCAACTTAAATTCTTCCCAAGTGGTTACTCTTTGCCATCCATTGATGGTTTGGTACATCCTCCACCAAGTAGCAGCACCTCTTTCAAAACACTGAAGAGCATGCTGGGTCATATCCTTTCCGGTTATAGGGTTATTCTCCAAGTGATCCTCCATGTTCTAAATCCATCGGTCCGTCTCCAATTGACTCATCGATCCAAAAAATATAAGCTCATCTCCATTCATCTTCTATTGGGTCCATGGGTTTGGGGTGGGATAAGAGAGATCGAGAGGGATACACACAATACAAACAATAGTTTTGAAAAGACAAATTTTTTTATTGTGGCTGTCGAAAAAACAACAAACAAATGACAGCTCACAATCGTCGCATCTAACGTAAGTATAAAACAGGGGTTGGTCTTCTAATGGTCTATAGATCTCAAGGTTGTCAAACTCTTCAAGTCTTGGTCATGTCTCCGATAGCTTCTTCCAATCATGCTTCTCCTTCTCAAGTTCTTTCGCCAGATCATCTCTATTGACGAGAAGTCTCTCGTGACGTCCTTTAATGTTCTCGAGTTGCACTCCAAACTTCTGGGTTACAACATCCTTGTCATGAACCATGGTATTACTGTTCTTCAGTTCCTGACGAATCTCCGGTATCTCGAGGTTTTGCTTCTCCAGCTTGGCTACTTTCGGTTTCTGGTCCCTGAGTTCTTCACGAATTGCCTCCTTGTCAAATACGGCATTCTTGCAGATCCACCCTAAACTTCTTGATGTAATACTCCAGATCCTGGTGATACACCAGCTAAGGTTAAAACTGCATCCTTTGCTGGCAGATGCTCCATCAGCCTTCTACCATCCAATCCTACCATGCATCTGCATGCTTAACTTAGCCCGGTGATAATAGCATAGGCGAACGATAACATCATGAATGTCCATGTTTCTGCTCTTGTCATTTCCATGAGCTATCATTCCATAGTTGATATTTCCTGTCTTGGGGCTTTCTTGATAAAACCTTGAGTTCTAATGTTCCATGTTCAGGTCTTTCTCTGATACACCTTTATCTCGGGTATTGACAGCTTCATAGTCTGTCAAGTTCCATAAGGGTAGCCTTTCTAGGTCATACAAATCTGGAAATTCTTTAAAGCCTTCAAATTCTCCTAGTCTTCGGAGTCTTCAACTGTTGCAGTTTCCATTATCATAAAGTATGGTAAAATTCCTCTTCATTCCGTATGGTCTTAGTTGTCCGATATCTGGTCCTTCTTGGAGTGGTCTCATCAGTCGAATCTTCGAGGGGTCAAAAGGGGGAAAAGGGTATAGTCTCACTAAAAGGAATTTCTGAATAAGCTCAGAAGAGAAGAAGGGTAAAAGATTTCTTTTGAAAAGAAAGTTGTAGAGAAAAATCTTTCCTATGGGCTTGCCATTTTCTTGGGTCACGTCCTACAGTCAACATGTGCTCTGATACCATCTTGTAGCGACCCGACCCGAATGGATCAAGTCTCTGTGCTTACGTGTCATCCCTGGATCGGTATGCTGACACACACAGTACTCGAGGATTTATAACAGAGGTAAATCACATGTATAAAGTAACGGCAAAGTTGAGTATAGGAAATCGTAACCCTAACATATCACTTACTCGTCGTAAGATCCTGCAACATGAGACGTTGCAGCCACAGAGGGTCAGTACATTGAATGTACTGGCAAATTCACACCATAGAGCAATGATGAATAAAGGCTATCACTACATGCATATTTGGCTGGTGGAAAAGCTCTATGGTTACAGTTTTGCGTAAAGCCAATTTTTCCCTACTGCAAAGGAATAAAATTATTTAACTATCATGGTGGTTGTTAAACATTGAGAATGGTTGACAGCATTCTCAATCCCAATTAAAAGTACTCATAACCCCAACAAAAATTAATTAGAAGTAACATGATGAGATTCACAGGAAAATCAAGTACTAGATACTCAAGATGTCCATAACCGGGGACACGGCTAATCATGATTAGTTTGTACACTCTGCAGAGGTTTGCGCACTTTTCCCCACAAGACTCGATCGCCTCCATTTGATTTCTTGCACTACATGATGTTTGAGAAACGGATGACCGAGACATAGTCTTTTGAAAGTGCTAGCACCTTACATGTGGGTAGACCGGTACACCTACTTTCCCCTACATCTGCTAGTCTACCCGTAAGAGTTCGCACAACTTAATCAACTATGCCAGAGCCCATAATGGCTTGTGGCTGCACACGGAAGTTTCTAGTTTGAATAATCTCATGATCCCTTTGAACCTGGGTGGCGGTCCGAACAAATACAGGCAAGTCCTGGAAACCCAGGTGCCTAGACAGGCAAGTCCTGGAGTAACCAGGTGCCTCAATCCACCCAGATGTGTGTTTAAGTTTCCACCTTAAATAAACCATTAATTAAAAATCTCACATCTGTCATGGAAATTCACTCACCCAATCCACGTCTACTAGCATAGCATGGCATAATAAGCAAACGTAGAAGTAACTCCCAAGGGTTTGAAAACAAAACAGGTAATAGGTACTACCTCAACTACTTTCCCAAAACCCACAATTTAATTAGATCCTAATCATGCAATTGTTTGAGGATTGATCTAATGCATAAAAACTGGGTAATAAGGGATATGATCAAAGTGTGAACTTGCCTGCAATGTTGATGAAGATGATTCGCACTCAAAACTCTCGATAGGTCTACTCGTCACACTTCGGTCAATCTATCGTGATCAAGCAATAGTAACCACACATAAGCAATCACTCAAAAGATAGAAAAAAACGAAGAGTACGATTCGGAAAACATCAAAACCAAGAAAATAACTCTTGCAGCATAAAACAATTTCTAACAGTACCAAAATTATGTGAATTTGGCCTTATCAGAAAGTTTAGCTCAAGAGCTTTGATTCGCAAAAAGAACCACTCAAAACGGAGTTATAAAACTCAAGTTATGATCAAACGAAGTTCAAAACTAATCTGAACTAAACTCAATTTTTAATTTTCAAAAACATGTTTAAGTTGTTTATCTGGATAGAGGGAATCATAACAAAGAAGTGGGCGTTGGTTTCGTTGGATTTGGACTAATGAGTAAAATGTTATAGTCGTTTGAAGAACATGGACTAAACTATGAAGAAACTATTTACATACGGGTCCCTGGCAGAAAACTAAAATAAAAGAAAAAAACTAAATAGCGAACGTTCGTTACCGATTGCCACCGAACGAAAATCGTTCGCTACGGAACCCTAGCTAATGAACGCTCGCAAAATAAACTAAGTTAAAATATAAAAACCGATCTAGAAACTTTAAAGAAAAACCGGGCGGGTTAGCGGTTTATACCGGTTCATCGAATAAAACCAGCGGCGATGGCGAACGAACTCCGGCGAAGTGGGCGAACTCCGGCGAGATGGGGCGGTGGCTCTGGCGGTCGCAAAGGACGGCGGAGATGTCGGGAAGGGGCGGCGCGGCGAGAGGAAGAGGATGGCGGCGTCGGCTGTGGTCGACGACGACGAGGGTGGTGGCGGCGGAGGTGAGATCCGGCGGCGGCGGCAGCGTTTTGCGGCGCGGGCGGCAGCGCGAGAGGAGAGAAAGAGGAGGGGGTCCGGGCGGCGGCTTTATAGGAGGAGGGGAGGGGCAAGGCGTGGAGGAGGGGGCGAGGTCGAGCGGAGCCCGGCCGGACTCCGGCTGGCTGTGGCAATGCTCGGGACTCTGTCCCGAGCTTGGGGGCGGTGCGGCGCGGCTGGGCTGGGCCGCGGCCTGTTGGGCCGGCCCAGTTCGGCGGCGGAGGGGAGAGGTTTTTAAAAAAAAACAGACACTAAAAATAAAATAATAGCAAAAATAAAAATACAACATAGGCATATAATATATCAAAATTTTCAGAAAAGTGTTTCCTACAAGATGAACATTATTCTAGCTTCAAATAAAATACACACAAATTCCAATAAAACAAAGAGTGCTTCTGCTCTAGAAAAATCCAATGAAAATCATTTTAAAAATACCAAAATGAATTCAAATTTATTTCTCTCCAATTTTCTGATGTAGGGAATCATGTTACCCTAATTTCTGTATATTTTATTTTTGGACAAAAAAATAATTTGAATAAAACTCAAATAACTCCAAATTGAAAATAAATTCAAAAGAACTTTGAATTTAATTCCTTGAAACTCCCAACTCATATTTCATATGTTTTGAAGAATTCATTTTATCTTCGCTCGTGAAAATCATTGAGTTGCATAAAGTTCCAGAATTGGAAATATTTTCCAAATGAAATTCAAATATTTTCAACACCCCTTGTCATTTAAATAAATGGAAGAAGTCATGTCATCTTCTCTCCAGGGTTTTGTGGTGAAAATAATTTGAATTAATGAGGATCAGAAAAGAAAATGAAAGTTTGGGAAAGTCATTTTATTCCCTCTCATTTAACTTTCAAAAAGTTTCGAATTTCACTCAACTTCACTCAATCGATCAAACAACAATCAAAACTATCTATTTGTTTATAACATTTCAAAATTTAGAATTTTGGGATGTTACAATGATCTTCCTCGAAACGCCAGCGCCAGCGGCCGAGTATTCCTCCGCTGCTTGTGCCCTCCCCTCGACCTCACCGCACCGCCGTGCTTGGTACCGCCCCCCGGCCATCAATTCAAGGCCCGCCGACCTCCAGATCGGGCGCAAGCAGCTCCTGCGCCCCACACCCCTATGATAGACACCGATGCGCCGCTTCCCCAGGGAACAGGCGGACTAGGTGCTCCGCGCGCCTAAGCGGGTGCTGCTTCTTTTAACTGTGGTTCGACTAACCCTGAATTGAAATCCAGGCGGGCTACTGACCTCTAGCAAAGAGGAAATAGTAAAATGGAGGAAACCTTGTGCATTTAGTATCACGAAGAAGATGCAGTAAGAAGAGCTCAACTAGTTTCTTTCGTGGGATGAATATGGTGTGAGCGGAGACGTAAGATTTGCACGAATAAGGGAAGAGGAGTACCTCTTTCTGCTAGCAGTGCTGTGTCCTGCTTCTGTTTTTTCGATGATGTTCTTGTTGTTTGCTAGAAACCAGAAGTTGTGGAGGACGGTGCAGCCTTGGACGAACCCATGGCCAAGTTGTTGAGTGTGGTGCGGTGGCTGTCTATCGGCGGTGGGGAAGCAGATCCGAGGCAGCGAACGACGGCGTAGCGGGAACAGCTCCGGTGCGGTGGACGGTTGCGACAGTGGAGCCGCAGTAGTGAGGCGCGGGATGACGTGGTCGAAGTGGTTCTTGTATGGCACACGTCGGTGCCGGCGTCGTGGAGGCAGCTCTGCCTCGGCTTTAGCTGCTAAGTCCTTGAGGGCATTGCGGTTGCAGTTGCGTTGGACGACGACGTCGGCGTATCGGCTCTGGCGTGATGGAGGAGGGCGGCGGTGGATTGGCCGCTATGGGGTGGAGGACGGAGGAGGCTGGGGTTTCGCAGCAGGTGGAGAGGGCGTTTTCGCGCCCACGGAGTATGAATGGGGAAACGGAGGGAGGCGGGGAACTAAGGGGGAACAATGTTTCGGTTTGAGACACGCTTGTTTGAAATTTGGGGAAAGTTACAAACTTTGCCCCCATCTAAAATTTCGGACATATTGCGGGTTGGGGGTAGGACAGTCATGTCAGGTGTCCCAAATGTGGGCGGGACAGATTTCGGCCGAGCGCATGGGTGTTTAGGCGCCCACGGCGTATGAATGCTTCTCGGAGGCGGTTGAGACTGGCGTCTTGGTGAAGTTACAAACCTACCCCGGTTTAGACCTTTGGACATCGGGATGATAGGCTACACGGGCCAGAGTCAGGACAGTAATTTCCTACCACCAAAACATTAGTCTCGCGCGGTTTCGGGTGACCAGAGGCCTATTTGGCGCATCGTTCAATTTTTGGGAGCAGAAGCATTAACGTTTTCAGTTCTCTTGAATTGAACTTTCAGGATTTGTCAAAGTTCACAAATCTTTACTCTTGAAAATCCTAAAGCTACGATTATTTTGGAATGGACGGGGTACATTTGAATATACATTGTACACGAGTATATATTAAAAAATATGCAACTTACCTCAGTTCATGAATGGTTCTAGATATAATCTCCTTGGTTGCAAAAAAAAGTTAGACATGCGTATGAATATGTATAGCATGTTCAAACTCACAACAAAGATTGATGCCCCCTTTTACATCTGATTTACAAATGCCATTATCTTGGGTTCAAACAGATGAATGCACTTCCTATGAATTCGAATCTTCGAAACCCTCTTTATGTTGAATTCGACATGTGTTCTATTTCGTAGCTAGCAATTTGGAATGTATCCATGCAAGTGACAAATCTATAAAGTGCTTCACACTAACAACATGGAGTGCACTAATTAATGTTTATATATGAATTGCAAAAGCATCCATCGCCTGTATTTCAAACCGCTCTGACTCTATGGATCGATAATATGAAATAAACACATGCACATGCTAGAATTCAATAGAGTATGGGTGTGTGATAGACCGATCTTCATCCATACGCAATTTGCAAAATTCATGATCTCATCCAAAAATAATAATGCCATTTATATTTTAATTTAATGCGTAGAAACGTCTTTTACACGTAAATGCACTATGCCTTGCCCCGTTCTCACAAACGCGTTATATCTCTCTCTATCTAACGGATAAGTGCACACACTTTATATGCATCGGCATTTCTCTTTCACACATGCTCACAATCTCTCTCAGGGTGTCGGGGTGTCTCACACACATGCTCTCTCTGTTTCTCTCTCTCTCTCTTTCTGACTACTATGTACCACTCTTTTCACTAATCTCAGTTGGAAAACACTATTTCTCTCACATGCATATATACACACGCACGGTCTCTACTAGCCCTCTATACGCACATATATGTGCCTACGTGTCTCCCGCATGCACATTATCTTTAGGCCTCTCTTGCACACATTGCCCCCCCCCCCACCGACACACCTCTCTCTTAGTAGTTGGCAGATATGATTTCATCATATCATTCGATAGGATATCCCTGGCTGTTAGGCTGGATGGTAATACGAGGCAAAGTTTTACCCTAGTTCGGATCAGACCCTTGTAGTTGAAGAAAGAGCGTACTCCTGGTACTGTATATTAGTGATACGGGTGTGTACAAAGTACACGTAAATATCGGGCATTGTGCATGTGTGTATACTATCGATGAACTAGCCCCCAAGCTTGTATAACATACTAAGGGCCTAGGGTTACAAATCATATATAGTCAGCTTATCACCAGTGGGGATAGAGTCCTCCGTGACTCTGGTAGCTTTGTGTTGTACGCCGAGTCCTCCATATGGGTCTTCGTATAACACGTCTCGGACCAACCTATATGTGGCGCAGGATATATGGAACCGACCCATGAGTCTTCATGTTGACCCACCACAACTACAAACGATGTGCCCACCACACCACACATGCAATCGTCCACTAAGAAAATAAGCATATACAATAGTACAATGTATCTAGTGTTGGGGAACGTTGCAGAAAATTAAAATTTTTCCTACGGTTTCACCAAGATCCATCTATGAGTTCATCTAAGCAACGAGTCTAGGGAGAGAGTTTGCATCTACATACCACTTGTAGATCGCGTGCGGAAGCTTGCAAGGTGATGATGTAGTCGTACTCGACGTGATCCAAATCACCGATGACCTGCGCCGAACGGACGGCACCTCCGCGTTCAACACACGTACGGAACAGCCACGTCTCCTCCTTCTTGATCCAGCAAGGAAGGGAGGAGAGGTTGAGGGAGATGGCACCAGCAGCAGCACGACGGCGTGGTGTTGGTGGAGCTGCAGTACTCCGGCAGAGCTTCGCTAAGCACTATGGAGGTGGAGGAGGTGTTGGGGAGGGAGAAGGAGGCAACCAAAGGCCAGGGCGTTCAGGTATGAAGTCCCTCCTCTCCCCCCACTATATATAGGGGTTCCAAGGGGGGGTGGCCGGCCCTAGGAGATCAAATCTCCTAGGGGGTGCGGCGGCCAAGGGGGGTTTTCCCTCCCCCCAAGGCACCTAGGAGGTGCCTTACCCTCCTAGGACTCTTGCCCCCCTTGAACCCTAGGCGCATGGGCCTATGTGGGGCTGGTGCCCTTGGCCCATTAGGCCAAGGCGCACCCCCTTACAGCCCATGTGGCCCCCCGGGACAGGTGGACCCACCCGGTGGACCCCCGGGACCCTTCCGGTGGTCCCGGTACAATACCGATAACCCCGAAACTTGTCCCGATGCCCGAAACAGGACTTCCCATATATAAATCTTTACCTCCGGACCATTCCGGAACTCCTCGTGACGTCCGGGATCTCATCCGGGACTCCGAACAACATTCGGGTTACTGCATATACATATCCCTATAACCCTAGCGTAACTGAACCTTAAGTGTGTAGACCCTACGGGTTTGGGAGACATGCAGACATGACCGAGACTCTCTTAGTCAATAACCATCAGCGGGATCTGGATACCCATGATGGCTCCCACATGCTCCTCGATGTTGTCATCGGATGAACCACTATGTCGAGGATTCGATCAAACCCTGTATGCAATTCCCTTTGTCAATCGGTACGTTACTTGCCCGAGACTCGATCGTCGGTATCCCAATACCTTGTTCAGTCTCGTTACCGGCAAGTCACTTTACTTGTACCGTAATGCATGATCTCGTGTCCAACACCTTGGTCACATTGAGCTCAATATGATGATGCATTACCGAGTGGGCCCAGAGATACCTCTCCATCATACGGAGTGACAAATCCCAGTCTCGATCCGTGTCAACCCAACAGCTACTTTCGGAGATACCTGTAATGTACCTTTATAGTCACCCAGTTACGTTGTGACGTTTGGTACACCCAAGGCATTCTTACGGTATCCGGGAGTTACACGATCTCATGGTCGAAGGAAGAGATACTTGACACTTGCAAAGCTCTAGCAAAACGAACTACACGATCTTTTATGCTATGCTTAGGATTGGGTCTTGTCCATCACATCATTCTCCTAATGATGTGATCCCGTTATCAACTACATCCAATGTCCATAGTCAGGAAACCATGACTATCCGTTGATCACAACGAGCTGGTCAACTAGAGGCTTACCAGGGACATAGTGTGGTCTAAGTATTCACACGTGTATTACGATTTCCGGATAATACAGTTATAGCATGAATACAAGACAATTATCATGAACAATGAAATATAATAATACTTTTATTATTGCCTCTAGGGCATATTTCCAACAGTCTCCCACTTGCACTAGAGTCACTAATCTAGTTACATTGTGATGAACCGAACACCCATAGAGTTCTGGTGTTGATCATGTTTTGCATGCGAGAGAGGTTTAGTCAGCGGATCTGCGACATTCAGATCCGTGTGCACTTTGCAAATCTCTATGTCTCCATCTTGAACATTTTCACGGATGGAGTTGAAACGACGCTTGATGTGCCTGGTCTTCTTGTGAAACCTGGGCTCCTTTGCGAGGGCAATAGCTCCAGTGTTGTCACAGAAGAGTTTGATCGGCCCCGACGCATTGGGTATGACTCCTAGGTCGGTGATGAACTCCTTCACCCAAATCGCTTCATGTGCTGCCTCCGAGGCTGCCATGTACTCCGCTTCACACGTAGATCCCGCCACGACGCTCTGCTTGCAGCTGCACCAGCTTACTGCTCCACCATTCAACATATACACGTATCCGGTTTGTGACTTAGAGTCATCCGGATCTGAGTCGAAGCTAGCGTCGACGTAACCCTTTACGACGAGCTCTTCGTCTCCTCCATAAACGAGAAACATGTCCTTTGTCCTTTTCAGGTACTTCAGGATATTCTTGACCGCTGTCCAGTGTTCCTTGCCGGGATTACTTTGGTATCTTGCTACCAAACTTACGGCAAGGTTTACATCGGGTCTGGTACACAGCATGGCATACATAATAGATCCTATGGCTGAAGCATAGGGGATGACACTCATCTCTTCTTTATCTTTTGCCGTGGTCGGTGACTGAGCTGAGCTCAGTCTCATACCTTGTAACATAGGCAAGAACCCCTTCTTGGACTGATCCATTCTGAATCTCTTCAAAATCTTATCAAGGTATGTACTTTGTGAAATACCTATGAGGCGTCTCGATCTATCTCTATAGATCTTGATGCCTAATATATAAGCAGCTTCTCCAAGGTCCTTCATTGAAAAACACTTATTCAAGTAGGCCTTAATGCTGTCCAGAAATTCTATATTATTTCCCATCAGGAGTATGTCATCTACATATAATATGAGAAATGCTACAGAGCTCCCACTCACTTTCTTGTAAACGCAGGCTTCTCCATAAGTCTGCATAAACCCAAACGCTTTGATCATCTCATCAAAGCGAATGTTCCAACTCCGAGATGCTTGCACCAGTCCATAAATGGATCGCTGGAGCTTGCATACTTTGTTAGCGTTCTGAGGATCGACAAAACCTTCCGGCTGCATCATATACAGTTCTTCCTTAAGATGCCCGTTAAGGAATGCTGTTTTGACGTCCATCTGCCATATCTCATAATCATAGTATGCGGCAATTGCTAACATGATTCGGACGGACTTTAGCTTCGCTACGGGAGAGAATGTCTCGTCGTAGTCAATCCCTTGAACCTGTCGATAACCCTTAGCGACAAGTCGAGCTTTATAGATGGTAACATTACCATCCGCGTCCGTCTTCTTCTTAAAGATCCATTTGTTTTCTATCGCTCGCCGATCATCGGGCAAGTCTGTCAAAGTCCATACTTTGTTTTCATACATGGATTCTATCTCGGATTTCATGGCTTCAAGCCATTTGTTGGAATCCGGGCCCGTCATTGCTTCTTCATAGTTCGAAGGTTCATTGTTGTCTAACAACATGATTTCCAGGACAGGGTTGCCGTACCACTCTGGTGCGGAACGTGTCCTTTTGGACCTACGAAGTTCAGCAGTAACTTGATCCGAAGTACCTTGATCATTATCATGGTTTTCCTCTTCAGTTGGTGTGGGCATCACAGGAATGGTTTCCTGTGCTGCGTCACTATCCCGCTCAAGAGGTAGTACTTCATCGAGTTCTACTTTCCTCCCACTTACTTCTTTCGAGAGAAACTCTTTTTCCAGAAAGCATCCGTTCTTGGCAACAAAGATCTTGCCTTCGGATCTTAAGTAGAAGGTATACCCTATAGTTTCCTTAGGGTATCCTATGAATACGCATTTTTCCGACTTGGGTTCGAGCTTTTCAGGTTGAAGTTTCTTGACATAAGCTTCGCATCCCCAAACTTTTAGAAACGACAGCTTAGGTTTCTTTCCAAACCATAATTCATACGGTGTCGTCTCAACGGATTTAGACGGTGCCCTATTTAAAGTGAATGTAGCTGTCTCTAGAGCGTATCCCCAAAATGATAGCGGTAAATCGGTAAGAGACATCATAGACCGCACCATATCCAATAGAGTGCGATTACGACGTTCGGACACACCGTTTCGCTGAGGTGTTCCAGGCGGCGTGAGCTGTGAAACGATTCCACATTTCTTTAAGTGTGTACCAAATTCGTGACTTAAGTATTCTCCTCCACGATCTGATCGTAAGAATTTTATCTTTCGGTCACGTTGATTCTCCACCTCATTCTGAAATTCCTTGAACTTTTCAAAGGTCTCAGACTTGTGTTTCATTAAGTAGACATACCCATATCTACTCAAGTCATCTGTGAGAGTGAGAACATAACGATATCCTCCGCGAGCCTCAACGCTCATTGAACCGCACACATCGGTATGTATGATTTCCAACAAGTTGGTTGCTCGCTCCATTGTTCCGGAGAACGGAGTCTTGGTCATTTTACCTAAGAGGCATGGTTCGCACGTGTCAAACGATTCATAATCAAGAGACTCTAAAAGTCCATCGGCATGGAGCTTCTTCATGCGCTTGACACCAATGTGACCAAGGCGGCAGTGCCACAAGTATGTGGGACTATCGTTATCAACTTTAAATCTTTTGGCATCTACACTATGAACATGTGTAATATTACGCTCGAGATTCATTAAGAATAAACCATTGACCATCAAACTTGGCACTAAATAACAATTATTAAGGTTCAAAAATAATCCCGTAGGTAAATGTAGAGGCAGCGTGCCGACGGCGATCACATCGACTCTGGAACCATTCCCGACGCGCATCGTCACCTCGTCCTTCGCCAGTCTCCGTTTATTCTGCAGCTCCTGCTGTGAGTTACAAATATGAGCAACGGCACCGGTATCAAATACCCAGGAGTTACTACGAGTACTGGTAAGGTACACATCAATCACATGTATATCAAATATACCTTTGGTGTTGCCGGCCTTCTTATCTGCTAAGTATTTGGGGCAGTTCCGCTTCTAGTGACCCTTCCCCTTGCAATAAAAGCACTCAGTCTCAGGCTTGGGTCCATTCTTTGACTTCTTCCCGGTAACTGGCTTACCAGGCGCGGCAACATCTTTGCCGTCCTTCTTGAAGTTCTTCTTACCCTTGCCCTTCTTGAACTTAGTGGTCTTATTGACCATCAACACTTGATGTTCTTTCTTGATTTCAGCCTCTGCTGACTTCAGCATCGAGAACACTTCAGGAATGGTCTTTTCCATTCCCTGCATGTTGTAGTTCATCACAAAGCTCTTGTAGCTTGGTGGGAGCGACTGGAGGATTCTGTCAATGACCGCCTCATCTGGGAGGTTAATGTTCAGCTGGGTCATACGGTTGTGCAACCCAGACATCTTCAGGATGTGCTCACTGACAGAACTGTTTTCCTCCATCTTACAACTGTAGAACTTGTCGGAGACATCATATCTCTCGACCCGGGCATGAGCTTGAAAAACTAGTTTCAGCTCTTCGAACATCTCATATGCTCCGTGATGCTCAAAACGCTTTTGGAGCCCCGGTTCTAAGCTGTAAAGCATGCCGCACTGAACGAGGGAGTAATCATCAGCGCGAGACTGCCAAGCATTCATAATGTCTTGGTTCTCTGGGACGGGAGCGTCACCTAGCGGTCCTTCTAGGACATATTGTTTCCTGGCAGCTATGAGGATGATCCTCAGGTTCCGGACCCAGTCCGTATAGTTGCTGCCATCATCTTTCAGCTTGGTTTTCTCTAGGAACGCGTTGAAGTTCATGTTGACATTAGCGTTGGCCATTGATCTACAAGACATATTTGCAAAGGTTTTAGACTAAGTTCATGATAATAAAGTTCTAATCAAATTATGAACTCCCACTTAGATTAGACAACCCTTTAGTCATCTAAGTGTTACACGATCCGAGTCGACTAGCCCGTGTCCGATCATCACGTGAGACGGACTAGTCATCGTCGGTGAACATTTTCATGTTGATCGTATCTTCCATACGACTCGTGTTCGACCTTTCGGTCTTCGTGTTCCGAGGCCATGTCTGCACATGCTAGGCTCGTCAAGTTAACCCTAAGTGTTTTCGCTGTGTAAAACTGTCTTACACCCGTTGTATGTGAACGTAAGAATCCATCACACCCGATCATCACGTGGTGCTTAGAAACGACGAACTGTAGCAACGGTGCACAGTTAGGGGAGAACACTTCTTGAAATTTTATAAGGGATCATCTTATTTACTACCGTCGTCCTAAGTAAACAAGATGCATAATACATAATAAACATCACATGCAATTATATAGTTGTGACATGATATGGCCAATATCATATAGCTCCATTGATCTTCATCTTCGGGGCTCCATGATCATCTCGTCACCGGCTTGACCCCATGATCTCCATCATCATGATCTCCATCATCGTGTCTTCATGAAGTTGTCACGCCAACGACTACTTCTACTTCTATGACTAACGTTTAGCAATAAAGTAAAGTAGTTTACATGACGTTATTCAATGACACGCAGGTCATACAAAAAATAATGACAACTCCTATGGCTCCTGCCGGTTGTCATACTCATCGACATGCAAGTCGTGAATCCTATTACAAAGAACATGATCTCATACATCACAATTCATCATTCATCACAACTTCTGGCCATATCACATCACATGATCAATCGCTGCAAAAACAAGTTAGACGTCCTCTAATTGTTGTTGCATCTTTTACGTGGCTGCAATTGGGTTCTAGCAAGAACGTTTTCTTACCTACGAATCACCACAACGTGATTTTGTCAACTTCTATTTACCCTTCATAAGGGCCCTGTTCATCGATTCCGCTCCAACTAAGGTGGGAGAGACAGACACCCGCCAGCCACCTTATGCAACTTGTGCATGTCAGTCGGTGGAACCGGTCTCACGTAAGTGTACGTGTAAGGTTGGTCCGGGCCGCTTCATCCCACAATACCGTTGAGCAAGAAAAGACTAGTAGAGGCAAGTAAGATGACAAAATCCACGCCCACAACAAAGTTGTGTTCTACTCGTGCAAAGAGAACTACGCATAGACCTAGCTCATGATGCCACTGTTGGGGAACGTTGCAGAAAATTAAAATTTTTCCTACGGTTTCACCAAGATCCATCTATGAGTTCATCTAAGCAACGAGTCTAGGGAGATAGTTTGCATCTACATACCACTTGTAGATCGCATGCGGAAGCTTGCAAGGTGATGATGTAGTCGTACTCGACGTGATCCAAATCACCGATGACCTGCGCCGAACGGACGGCACCTCCGCGTTCAACACACGTACGGAACAGCCACGTCTCCTCCTTCTTGATCCAGCAAGGAAGGGAGGAGAGGTTGAGGGAGATGGCACCAGCAGCAGCACGACAGCGTGGTGTTGGTGGAGCTGCAGTACTCCGGCAGAGCTTCGCTAAGCACTATGGAGGTGGAGGAGGTGTTGGGGAGGGAGAAGGAGGCAACCAAAGGCCAGGGCGTTCAGGTATGAAGTCCCTCCTCTCCCCCCACTATATATAGGGGTGCCAAGGGGGGGTGGCCGGCCCTAGGAGATCAAATCTCCTAGGGGGTGCGGCGGCCAAGGGGGGTTTTCCCTCCCCCCAAGGCACCTAGGAGGTGCCTTACCCTCCTAGGACTCTTGCCCCCCTTGAACCCTAGGCGCATGGGCCTATGTGGGGCTGGTGCCCTTGGCCCATTAGGCCAAGGCGCACCCCCTTACAGCCCATGTGGCCCCCCGGGACAGGTGGACCCACCCGGTGGACCCCCGGGACCCTTCCGGTGGTCCCGGTACAATACCGATAACCCCGAAACTTGTCCCGATGCCCGAAACAGGACTTCCCATATATAAATCTTTACCTCCGGACCATTCCGGAACTCCTCGTGACGTCCGGGATCTCATCCGGGACTCCGAACAACATTCGGGTTACTGCATATACATATCCCTATAACCCTAGCGTAACTGAACCTTAAGTGTGTAGACCCTACGGGTTTGGGAGACATGCAGACATGACCGAGACTCTCTTAGTCAATAACCATCAGCGGGATCTGGATACCCATGATGGCTCCCACATGCTCCTCGATGTTGTCATCGGATGAACCACTATGTCGAGGATTCGATCAAACCCTGTATGCAATTCCCTTTGTCAATCGGTATGTTACTTGCCCGAGACTCGATCGTCGGTATCCCAATACCTTGTTCAGTCTCGTTACCGGCAAGTCACTTTACTCGTACCGTAATGCATGATCCCGTGTCCAACACCTTGGTCACATTGAGCTCAATATGATGATGCATTACCGAGTGGGCCCAGAGATACCTCTCCGTCATACGGAGTGACAAATCCCAGTCTCGATCCGTGTCAACCCAACAGCTACTTTCGGAGATACCTGTAATGTACCTTTATAGTCACCCAGTTATGTTGTGACGTTTGGTACACCCAAGGCATTCTTACGGTATCCGGGAGTTACACGATCTCATGGTCCAAGGAAGAGATACTTGACACTTGCAAAGCTCTAGCAAAACGAACTACACGATCTTTTATGCTATGCTTAGGATTGGGTCTTGTCCATCACATCATTCTCCTAATGATGTGATCCCGTTATCAACTACATCCAATGTCCATAGTCAGGAAACCATGACTATCCGTTGATCACAACGAGCTGGTCAACTAGAGGCTTACCAGGGACATAGTGTGGTCTAAGTATTCACACGTGTATTACGATTTCCGGATAATACAGTTATAGCTTGAATACAAGACAATTATCATGAACAATGAAATATAATAATACTTTTATTATTGCCTCTAGGGCATATTTCCAACATCTAGCTCACGATACGTCTCCATATTTTGTTGATGACACTGACGGACTTTGCATTTGATGCATGCTCCATAATTTGTTAACGACACTTACGGTCATTGTATTTGAAGCGAAAGCATGATATGGTCACTGGACTTCAGAATAAGCTCAACACGGTCACCACATACATGTTGTCGTGCTAACCAACATGTGGTTGGATGGTTAGGAGGACAATGGTTTCTCGAGCCCACCAAGGTTAAAGTCCCAGTGCTCGCATTTATCTTCTGTGAATTTCAGTATTTTCCGGTGATGTACGTTCAGTGGGAGGAGACGTTCCACTCGACTACGAGGCACCTATGGTGACTTCGTAAAATCTCAAGATCATATATGCTGGCCCACTCTCTCGAAGGTGCTCATAGGGGTAGGGTTCGCGTGTGTGCGCTTGTAGCGGTGAGTGCTTGCGCATATATATGAGCCCTTGCGTCTGTATCGTGTTAAACAAATCCATGTCATGATTATACGGTCACTGGCTCACCAGTACAACTCCGTATTTTGTTGATGACACAATCAATTGACCAGTCAAACGTTCCACGGCGCAACTAGTGTTGCACCATCGGGGCACGTAACCGTGGGGCCACCTGTCAACCCATATATGAAAGAAAGAAATGGTAGTTTGAGTCTGTACTGTGTTAATAAAATAGCAGTACATTTTAGGGTGATCATACGGTCACTGGCTCACCATACAGCTCCGTAATTTGTTGATAACACGATCAATTGACTAGTCAAATGGTCCACATTCAGCAGCGCACATTACCATAGGGCCCACCCGTCAGTGCGTATATGAAGGACAGAAATGGTAATAAATTAGTGGTCGGTGGGTATTCAATGTCGTGAGACCTTTGGTTGGCAGTCACCAGCGGTTGGGGGGCGTTCATTGGGCGGTGGGGTGGGGATCGCCAGAGAAAAAGCTCGGCGCAGGGGGGGGCTAGAGGGATGGCTGGTGCGGCGGCGGACCGGCAATGGGGAGTGGTTTCGGGGAGGGCGGGCTGGCCGCGGGCGGCGGGGGCTGACAGTTCGGCCGGTGGTGGCTGGCGGCTCGGGGGGGGGGGTGGAGTTTGATGATAAACTGGAGGCCCTTGATTTCATATCCAACGGCTGGAAAATCTAATGACCAGAGATGAAAAAGTCAGTCGACTGACGTGTAGCCTCACCCCGCACGTACACATGCACGCAGGCAAGACACGCACGCATGCAAGTGTGCAACACTGACACGTACACATAACGTACACACGCACGCTTGCTGGCGTGCAACACTGACACATACACATGCACTCACGAACACACGCACGTACGCACCCATGCATGCAACACTGAAACGTACCCTTGGACGCACGCAACACTCGCACGCCTGCATGCACACAACACACGATGCAAGACACACGCTCAACCATACGTACATGCACCCTTTGTTAAGGACATGGATTGTTACGGGTATTAATCAATCTTATCTGTGATAAGCAGAACATTGGTGTTTGCAGCGGTGTTTACGAATCACAACGTATCCAATGGGCTATCAACATAGTAGGCTTATCTACATGAAAAATATGACGTCACACTCAATGAACAATCATCAGTGTATGAAATGCTCGCTTCTGACCGCCTTGGCCCACCAAAGGTTCCTCTGCTGTGCGCTGCCTGCGTTGGGTCACTAACATGCAGGCCATGCACCCAAAGAGCCCACACGTCAGTGGAAGAATGGCGCGGTGTCCTAGGTTAGAATCGAGCGCGCCACTCATGGCACGCCAGGCTGAACACGCCTCCGTGCCGCATTTAAACGCCTCCATGAAACCCGCCCGTGTGGAAGCCGAGAAACCCACTCTGGACACGCGTCCATTCACGACTAGGCCGGCGTTAAACGCAACGCCGGCCGAGCTCCTCCCGTCCACCGTCTATTTAATCTCCTATCTAAACGAGGCCAAACGGCAGCCAAGAATCGCAAACCTCCGCCACTCCCCTATCTCCTCCACCATTTTGTCCACTCTTATAATGGCTTACGAAGAGTAGTTATTCCGCATCCAAGTTGGCTGGGTAGCCCGCCAGATACGAGCTATGCAGCTCGCTGATCCACCTCCCTCCCCTCACCCGATGGAGCCAGTTGCCGCCCCAAGTCGGCGAGCGGTTCAGCAACTCGCCGCTCCAGGCCAGCTCAACAAGGAGCGGCGCACGGGCGTCATTGTTGCCGTCCACGCCGCCGCCTCGTACCGCATCTCCCATTTCTGTGGCCAAGACTCCCATGCCGGCGGCCATGCCATGCAAGCAGGGTCAGAAGCCGGGTGCGCGGAGAGCGACGAGTCAGTGGCAAGTGCCTCGGCGTCCGCCGCCATCATCGAGGAGAAGTAGAACACGGGAGGCCGCTTCCGCTTGGGTCCCATGAAGGCCACCGCGGAGGCAACGCCGGCGTACATAGCAGGTGTCTTGCTGGATCCTTTTGTTGTGATGACCTTCATCGACCCTGCATGGGCTCCACGGATGAGGGGAATGTTAGGATGAACTTGAGCTGGTGCCGGCCATGGTGAAGTAGTGGCCGGTGATAAACTCGAACCGGTGCCGGCTACCATCATCTTCGGCACCAGCCAACGATATCAGTTGGGCAGTTGGGAAGCGTTCCGTCCTTTGCGCTTAAGAATATACATCCGAGGCTCCCGGCAGTCCGGTGATCGTGCTGCCGGACATGAGGAACACAAATCGATCGGCGGGCGACCATTTAAGCCAGGTATTATATACATGTGTTGTCCAGAACTAGCACTACATAGTTCATTTGAATGTAATGAAATCCGTCATTTTTGTATGAAAATCCGGTATTTTATATGATTTTCGTCGTTGTTTATATGAAATATCAGTTTGTCTACGTGTTTGCGTGAATTTTGTCCGGTTGGTTGAGTTGCTGTCATAATGTGTGCGGCTACGGTTGGATGGCGTAATTTGCGGGTCGCCGGTCAGTCCGCGGGAGGCTCGGGCGGCGTTGTGGGACAAAAAACACAGCTCGTGCGAGCTCGTCTCCAACGTGCGCGCTGGAGGATGCATGACAGCATGAGCACCCAAGCCATTCCTCATTCATCGGTGGCAAAGGCACCGGTGGACAAAAGGGTCGCCAATATTTTGGCTACCCCGGGCAAGATCCAAACAGCCCCTCCCAACAGATTCAAATCCCTCGTTCGCCGTGGAATTTTGCCATGTGTTGTTTTCATGGACTACCAAGATGCCCGTGCATTGCATGGAACATCAAGATGCATTTTTTTACAAACTCCCGCATGCATGCAAGGGATAATTAATGTCCTCCTTTACTAGTACCATGAGGCAAACACCATTAATATTGCATCGATTAGTGTTAGGGTCCTTGTATATCTGCAAATTGTAATATTGATAGTGGCCCATTGTAGTATATAAAAATGGATGGAGAAAGATGAGAGATAAGGTGAGGAGGAGCGGAGCGTGATGGTGACTGGTGGTCGGACTGGGCGGAGGCATGGGGATGGACGGCGCATTATGTCTAGGTTTGTATCTCTCTCTCACACACCCACGTAGGTGGGGGATGTGCACAAAGAGAATAGGTGCACGCACGGCGCACGTAGTGCCGTCTCTTTCCCAACCACACCCGTGCAGGTACATGGTAGAGCTCATTTTTGTACGAAAAAGGCAGCCCACGTGGTAATTTGACACGTGTACTGGTTGTCCACTTGGTGGAGGGAGGATCGTCTACCACGGGGAACAAACAAATTGCGACTTGACGTGTTATGTTAAAAAAAGAGTCAAACCATGTGGGGCCTACCTTAGAGGCAAGGCGCGGTGGCTCACAGGATGAGGTGACGCTTGCTTTACGAGTAGTAGTAGTAGTACTCCTACTACTGTATGCCTTACGCCTGCTCCCTCGCCCACGCGCGGGGTGGCTCGGAGCACGAGGAGAAAATTCTACTACTTCCTCCGTTTACTCCTCGTCCCTACTACGTACTTTGGTTAGTACTCCCGCCATTTACTTATACAAGGCCACTATAAAAAAATACATTTTGCATCTATACAAGGCCACAAATAGTAACCGAGACAAAAGTTACTACTCCATCCTTTCTAGTTTATGGCTCAATTTCAAATTCTCTCCAACCAAGGTAGACGGTGAGTGGTCGAATTAATTTTGTAGTTTGCACAAGTAATTAGTACGATCGTTTTTCTCAAGATGTTATGTTTGCCGAGGCATTAATTAGAATGAATGCATGAATGACCACTAGATTTTCATGAACTTGTACATGCATTGGTTAGTTTCCTCTTGACACTGCTTGCGTCGGGTGATCTAACGCACCTCGAAATCCAACATGTAATGGTACTACTAGTAGTATAGTAGAATTGAGACTTATCAAATGGAAAAACGTATGTTTTTTAGATGAGCCCTATAAACCCTAGTGGGTACGTACTCCATAAAAACAGATTTTTTTTTCAAAACTAAGTCGCTCCTTTTCATGAATTTTGTAGTATACTCCTCCGTCGACGCTCCCTTTCATGAATTCTGTACTTCCTGTCGCTGACATGTGGGACATATAGCAATTGGGTCAATGTGTCAAGCACCAAATAACAGTGCAGAACAGCAGGGGGGACACACCCCACTCGTACCAGCCCAGTAGTAGTAAAGAGCAATGAGACGTCAAATCACAATGCCGCACTTTCCTAGACGGATGAAGCAACCTTATTATTTCACACTTCGGTTCGCTATCATCTCAAACCACGTAGTATTGCTTCTGCCTCAAGAGGGACACACGCATCGCCTTGGTACATCATGACACGTGGGACCGCATGACAGGCCATGCTCCCCCGCTGATCTCTCGGTAAAATCACCTCATTTTTACTATACTTCCTCCATATCGGTTTACTACATGGCATGCACGTCGTTCTAGGTTGAGAATTTAACTGGCTATATATGTGATGAATAGTACTCTAGCCTTTTTAAAAAAATACACTTTTGTACAGTAGTACTATCGATGGATTGCGCCATGGAGCAAAAATTGAAATTAAAAAAATGGTGGTGCATATAGAGAGCGCTCGTCGCCAAATTATGCATATAGTACTATTAAAAAAGCTAGTACGTGCCTAATTGGGGTGCTAAATTCTATTAAAGAAATACTAGTAGTATGTACATACTGAAGAGTTAAATTAATGAGAAGAAACATAACATAGTTCTGCTGGGGGCACTACAAAAAAAGACACATCCGTGACATTTTGGGTCGAACAAATTTTTTTCTGTCATACATATGACACTTCTATGTCGATAATTGTGACAAAACCTGGTATCATCGTAGATGTGGTGGGCTCCTACTTCTATGAAAAAAAATCATGACAGAAAATGGGCTTTTCATCCTGGGCGGGACGAAGACGCAGCTGCATGACATTCTTTGGGCCGTCCATGACGGTAAAAAACCATGGTAGAAGCGAGTGCGAGGAAAATTTTCGGGAGTTGCCGGTTACGGTGGGAGGTCGGGGGCCGAGCGATGCGCGTTTCTCTCGTACACGTACGCGCGTGTGTGCAAGGTGTTGGCTCTAACTGAACCCGAGCGAGGCGTTGGGCTCTAACTGAACCCGAGCGATTGCACTGCAGGCTACGCGTTACTGAACCCGAGCGATCGATCGATGGCTGTTAACTGAACCCGATCGAGCGATTCCTCCGCTACTGCTGCTAACTGAAGCCGATCGATGCTGCCTCTGGGATAAACAGTGAGCGTTGTGAGGGGGGGGATTGGATGAACAGTGAGCGGTGGTGTTGCCTCTAGATGAACTGGACCCCGTGGTGTGGTGGGCTAGATGAATAGTAGACGGTGGCGGGGTGCCCGTGGAGGGGTGGTTGAACAGGACCCCGTGGTGTGGAGGGCTGGATGAATAGTAGACGGTGGAGGGCTGGATGAACGGTAGACGGTGGAGGGGTGGTTGAACAGTAGCCGGTGGAGTAGCGCATGGTGGAGGCTGGATGAATAGGAGCGCGTGGAGGCTGGAGGAGGTCGATGGTAGCCCGTGGAGGCTGGAGGAGGTCGATGGTGGAGATGAACAGTATCCCGTGGAGTCCCGTTTTGCGGTTCGCCACACCCCTCCTGATGAACAGGACCCCCGTTTCGACCGTAGGAGGTCTGTTTCGTCCGTTTTGCGGTATGCCAGACCACTCCCGATCAACAGGACCCCCGTTTCGACCGTACGAGGATTGTTTCGTCCGTTTTGTGGTACGCCACACCCTTACCGATCAACAGGACCCCCGTTTGGACCGTAGGAGGTCCGTTTCCTCCGTTGCGTTACGCCAGACCCCTCCCGATGAACAAGATCCCGTTTCGAACGTGGCCGGTCGAACACAAGGCCGTTTCCTCCGTTATGCGGTACGCCAGGCCTCGTTTCCATCGCTTGTTCCATCCAAGCCCTCTCGATGAACACGACCACGCATTCCGTTCCGACCCAGCCGGTTGTCTCCCACGTGTTCTGTTGCCTACCGATGAACAAGACGCATTTTGTTGCCTCCCCATGAACACGACGCATTCCGTTGCCTCCCCATGAACACGATGACGACGTTGTTTCTCCGTTTCGAACCAGCCATGTACACGAGCCCTCGCCGTACGTATGCGCGACTAGGCATTCGAGACCCCGCCCGTATGTACACATACGTGGCCGTATTTTATTTCTTGCACCCTGGCCACTGTACGTACGTGTACATGCTACGTGCGTGCCTCTACTACGACACGTGCGCGCCTCTACATCCACCAGTATATATGTACGTACACGTTCGCGACCAGAGTGACAATGCTACTTACGCTTCGACCAGGTGGGTCCCGACAGTCAGGCACTTCCTTGCGTGCGAAGATGTAGCTGGTGGGTCCCAGCAGTCAGGGGGGCGAATCGTTTCTTTTTGCCCGGACGCACTTCCTTGTGTGCGAAGATGTAGCTGGTGGGTCCTAGCAGTTAGGGGGGTGAATCGTTTTTTTTGCCCGGACGCAGTTCCTTGCGTGCGAAGGTGTAGCTGGTGGGTCCCGGCACTCAGGGGGCGAATCGGTTTTTTTTGCCCGGACGCACTTCCTTGCATGTGAAGATGAAGCTGGTGGATCCCAGCAGTCAGGGGGAAACGTTTTTCCCGCGAAATACAGTAGCCCGTCCGGTGGGTCCCAGCTATCATGTTGAGGAATCATTATTTTCCACGTAATAAGTAGGCACTTCCTTGCTGCGGCCGTGGACCCAGCTGTCAGCCTCTCCACGTACACTCCACGTCCGATGGAAGTCGTTCCTTGACCACATTGACCAGGCCGCGCCGAGAGCACCACGGCCATGGACGACGGCGAGGCCTAGGAAGGGGACGACGCGGAGCCGGGGAAGACGCGGCAGTGGAAGCCCGCGCGAAGAGGAGTACGAGGGTTCACTGGTTCGGGTATAGTGTTAGGCTGCCGTCGCCGCAGGGCCTGGCCAGCAGTGGGAATAGTAGGGGGCGGTGAGGCCTCCGTGGCAGCACAGCCGCCCACGGGAGGCAGGAGCATTCGGCATGACCGGTGCTGCTTTGGGCGGCTGGAGCAAGAAGACCAGAGGTGGAAGAAGCACTACAGCCGTTGGATGGACATCGTACGTTCACTGGAGCTAGAATCGTTCATATTGACTAAGTTAACAAAGCCCTCCGTCCCCGTCAACTTAGTTGGCCCACAAGTCATCCTCCCACTATGGTGGGTCCCAGCTAGCAGGGGGTATTCATTTTTTGTGCGTAATAAGGAGGCACTTCCTTGCATGCGAAGATATAGCTGGTGGGTCCGACGTGTCAGCGGTGGGAACGTTTTTTCGTGAAATACAGAGGCCCTTCCGATGGGTCCCAACTATCATGTTGAGGAATCATTATTTTGTGCGTATAGTCCACAGCCGATGGATGTCGTTCATTGACCATGTTGACCAGGCCGCGCCGAGAGCACCATGGCAGTGGACGACGGCGAGGCCAAGGAAGGGAACGACACGGAGCCTGGGAAGACTCGGCAATGGTTTCCCACGCGGTGGGGAGTACGAGGGTTTACTTGTCCGGCTGCCATCGCCGGAAAATAACAGGAGGTGTGGGTGAGTAGAGGAATGGCCTGGCGAAGAATGAAGTAGGGTGGGGCGGTGGGGCCTGTGCGGCAGCACAGCAGGCCACGGGAGGCGGGAGCAGGCAATCCCACCGGAGCTGGTTTGGGCGGCTGGAGCAAGAAGATCAGATATCGAAGAAGCAGCACGGCCGTTGGATTAACATCCAATGGTCACTACTGCTAGAATCGTTTGTGGACTAAGTTGACAAAGCCAAAGTACACGTCAACCTAGTAGACCCACAAGTCAGCCTCCAAATCTGTCCCAAACAACATACAGCCCAAAATTTCTAGCCAGATTCAAATTATTTTTAAATCTAAATATACCTTAATTTAATTCAATGAAATTTTAGCCGCACAAAAACAATGAAATTTAAAATATCAAAATCCGAAAGAAAATAGTATTTTGGAACTAATTGCCTGTTTGCTGTATTTTTTTCATTTTATAGCCCATTTCTTATTACTTATAGCCCATTTCTTATTACTTATAGCCCATTTTCTGCGCAAAATGCATCCCTCCTCGTCTTGAAAGACTTCCGGCCCAGCAGGGCGTAGAAAAGGAAGTAGGCCTATGTTGGTTATTCTGCAAAAAGCAAAATAGCTGGCTAGCCATTTTTTAGAAAGGAAAAAAACAAATTGGGCTGGTCATGTGCTAAACATATGAAATAAAAGCCTGGGCTAGATGGGCCACAGGTCCTGCACAACCCAGTTGATACCCTTCTTCGTCCCAAAAAAACAAAATTACTACGCGCGCTGCTGGGTCCCTACTGTCATCCTCACCATGTACAGTCATCTTATTATTCCTCTCAGTTGTTGACCATGTTGACAACACCGGAAGGCGGCACCGCGGCGAGCGAACCAAGGCGGAGGACGATGGTGAGGCCTTAGACGGGACCGAACAGGAGTCGGGGAATATCACAGCCAGCCATGGGAGGCGGGAGCAGGCGGTCCCGCCGGTGCTGGTTTGGCTTTGGCGGCTCGAGGAAGAAGAGACTAAAGAAACGCGACAGACGTTGAATGTCAATCCAACGGTCAAGGTTGGCACAATCATTTTTTGACTAAGCGGACACCAAGTAGCATACTTTTTTATATATAGGAAGAAAACTGCGAGGAAAATGCGTCCGTCTGCCGTCCTCCTCATAGGGAACGTTCACCACATAAGTGACTAGCACCCTTGGTTTTCAACCGAGAGGTCTTGGGTTCGAGTCCAAGGAACTCTCAATTTTGTCCTCCTTCCTTCCTCGCAAAAAAGGGAAAGAAAATCAAAGACTTGGGAAGGCGTACAGAACAAGCTAGTGTACCAGTAAAGAGACGTTGCCGAGTTTTAGAAAAAAGAAAGACGTGCTCCTGTAGCTGGTTCGAATCCAAACCTAGACTATGACTATATTCTATGTATGGTGCTATGCTACTCTGCAAGTAATGAAACTGACATATCCAACGTTCGCTTCTCCTCTTCTCTACTTACTCTGCCTAGCATCAGAAGCTCTGGCCACAGCAACCATGTCCGCTGGCTGCTCATCCACCTGCTCTTCAACAGGCAACAACCAAATATGCGCCAAGTCGCCACCCGTACCATCGCCTGTGGGTCTCATCACACCCCCGTCGGCACGCATACCGCAGCCGATTGCTCATCGCAACCTGCTGCCGTTGGTGTGGTGCCACTGCTGCAAATCACGCAGAGTCATCCGTCGCATCTCAACCACAATCCGCAACCCTGGCCGAGTCTTCTACAAATGCCCGAATCATGGGGTAATAATATGTTTAAGTGTTGTTCTGCTGCTTTTAGTTGGTGATTTACTTTAATAGTTTGGTTGATGATCTTCCAATTTGATTCGTGCAGAAAAGGGAAGACTCGTGTGATTTCTATTTCTAGGAAGTTGCTGATGTGGGGGAATGCACCTATGCTGATTATTTGGTTAGCCGAGGAATCCCAATACCAGCAGGTTGGGGTGTTGGAGAAGTAACTAAAGGAACAACAGAAGAGGAAGATGAAGAGCAGAAGGTTAAAGATGCAGTTCCTCTGATCATGGCCAAGCAACAGCTGCTGAACAACCTTGACAGCAATGAGGAGATGAAAGAGCTTGTGAAGATAATGGGCAAAATCGATGTGCTCTGTAGGATGATTGTCTCTTTGTTTGCAGTGTATGTAGCACGTGATGTATTCAGTGGCTACGACATGAGCACTTTGCTAAAACTAGTAATGAATGAAACCTGTGTAGCAGGCTGGGTGTAATGTTGTGAACATCTAATGATTTCTATTAACGGAAATCAGGGGGTATCCCCTTTTGCTCATATAAATAAATAAATAGCAGAGGCCCTGTCGGGTCAGCTTTGTTCTCATTCGAAGACATCGAGCAAATTGCAGTCCAACAGCAAACTATGTCATCAAATTCAAGTTTCATAGCCAAATATGAGTGCAACTACACAACAATGTCATCATGTTTTAGTTGTGATACAATCACCAAACACAAATCAGCATACATAACAAGTGATATTATCACAGCAAAATACTAAACAACATGTTCATCTCGTTTCAGTTGTCATAGCAAACACAATTTCACATAGTAGATAAAAAAACATCTTCTGACAGGCAAATACGACAAAAGCAATGTAATCATCATCTGCAGTAGCAGCGTCAACATACTTGCCATGTGTATCAGTCTGAATCGTAATTCCCCATGGTGTCATCTTCTTCTTCATCCTCAACGTCCTCGAACATTGGCTTCTTCTTGATCAACTCTTGTATGTCCACAGCACGACATGCAATCTTTTCGCTGGCGTCATCGACGTGATGGTTCTCAAAGATATTAGGACCATCTGTGTTATCTTGTACATCAGGAGCAGTGTAAGCATCATCTTGTTGTGCAACTTCGTTAAACGAATTCCTCTGCTCAAACCTTTGCAATACTCTCCAGTCATCACTACGAGCAAATGTGTCTTCCAAGAAAAATATCTGTGTTGCTTGATTTGACGAAATAAAAGGCTCGTTGGTCTGGTACGCCGCCTTGACATTGATGGATTTGAAATAATCATCAGCTCTGGGTTTTGCGATCCTGGAAAACAGGTTATACCAAAGACAGCACAACAGAACCACACACCGATGATCCTCAAAACTGGAGATATACTGCAACTGAACAATGTCTGTTATGTTAGCATACATATCAGTTATCTCTTTGTCATATGTATCCGTGCTCATGATGGCACTGTTTTGTGTCTTCCTGCCTTCGTCTCGTGCAAGGGTGTTGTACCGCACATCTCCAACAACGCAAGATTCATAATGTCTTACCCGAGTATCAGGGCCCATTGCTAGTGAGTAAAGGGCATCATCAACTGCCTGCCCATCCTCCCGCATCTTCTTAACCTATGATTAGAAAATAGACATGCTGATCATCTTATGTACTCAATATATTAAAAAAATTGACAGTGCACTTCAAAAGCTTACATGGTTCTTGAACCATTTCGCAAATCCTGCCATAACCAGTTTGTCAATGTTTCTTGGATTTTGCCGCAGTAACTCCTCTTTGTAGATGCTGCACAACATAGTGATCGCGTCAACATCTAAATATATAAGAATGTGCTTCAAGTTTAGTAGATTATGATGTATAAGCTGCAGTACTGCACTTACTTGATATAAGGTAGTATCTCAGGACAGTTATTCAACACATACCAAACAATTTTGTCCAAATCTTTAGGTTTGTCCTCTTGTCGACTCTTCCTTGTAACTCGAACAGAATAATCGAAAACATTGAGCCCGGGATTTTCTTCACCCACCTCTTTGCTAAGCTGATCAGCTGTTTCAATGTATTTTGAGCAGAATGTCAACGCTTCTGTAGCAATGTAAGCCTCTGCAATGAAACCCTCGGGTCTAGCTCTGTTCCTAACATAGCCTTTGAAAGTGCCTAGCTGCCTTTCAATAGGGTACATCCATCCATACTGTACTGGACCTCTAAGTAGTGCCTCATCAGGTAGATGAACAGCCAAATGCACCATCACATCAAACAAGGATGGAGGATATATCTTCTCAAGGTTGCATAGGATAGTTGGTATCTTGTCTCTAAGACGCTCCAAAGCATCTATCCTGCTATTTCTACCGCAGAGTTCCCTAAAGAATTGTCCCAACTCTGCAACTGCTCTGTATGGGCGGCCCAATCCTCTAAGGATAACAGGTAAAACCCTTTGAAGTAGGACGTGGCAATCATGAGTTTTCAACCCTTGTACCTTGTTTCCATCTGCACTGACTCTCCTTTCAGGGTTGGAAGCAAACCATGTGGGAATCTCACACGTGACAGGACTTCGCAGAATTATTTTCTTTTTACCATGTCCAAGACGTACACAACTGGTGCCATATGTTGGAAATATGCCCTAGAGGCAATAATAAAAGGATTATTATTATATTTCCTTGTTCATGATAATTGTCTTTTATTCATGCTATAATTGTATTATCCGGAAATCGTAATACACGTGTGAATACATAGACCACAATATGTCCCTAGTAAGCCTCTAGTTGACTAGCTCATTGGTCAACAGATAGTCATGGTTTCATGACTATGGACATTAGATGTCGTTGACAACGGGATCACATCATTAGGAGAATGATGTGATGGACAAGACCCATTCCTAAGCATAGCACAAGATCGTGTAGTTCGTTTTGCTAGAGCTTTTCCAATGTCAAGTATCTCTTCCTTAGACCATGAGATCGTGTAACTCCCGGATACCGTAGCAGTGCTTTGGGTGTACCAAACGTCACAACGTAACTGGGTGACTATAAAGGTGCACTACAGGTATCTCTGAAAGTGTCTGTTGGGTTGACACGGATCGAGACTGGGATTTGTCACTCCGTGTTACGGAGAGGTATCACTGGGCCCACTCGGTAGTGCATCATCAACATGAGCTCAAAGTGACCAAGTGTCTAGTCACGGCATCATGCATTATGGTATGAGTAAAGTGACTTGCCGGTAACAAGACTGAACGAGGAATTGGGATACCGACGATCGAGTCTCGGGCAAGTAACATACCGTCTGACAAAGGGAATAGTATACGGGGTTGCTTGAACCCTCGACATCGTGGCTCATCCGATGAGATCATCGAGGAGTATGTGGGAGCCAACATGGGTATCCAGATCCCGCTGTTGGTTATTGACTGGAGAGCCGTCTCGGTCATGTCTGCATGTCTCCCGACCCGTAGGGTCTACACACTTAAGGTTCGGTGACGCTAGGGTTGTATGAATATGAGTATGCAGCATACCGAAAGTTGTTTGGAGTCCCGGATGAGATCCCGGACATCACGAGGAGTTCCGGAATGGTCCGGAGGTAAAGAAAACTATATAGGAAGTGCTGTTTCGGCCATCGGGAAAGTTTCGGGGTCACCCGGTATTGTACCGGGACCACCGGAAGGGTCCCGGGGGTCCACCGGGTGGGGCCACCTATCCTGGAGGGCCCCGTGGTCTGAAGTGGGAGGGGAACCAGCCCCTAGTGGGCTGGTGCGCCCCCCTTGGGCCCCCTGCGCCTAGGGTTCGAAACCCCAGGTGGGGGGCGCACCACTTGCCTTGGGGGGCACTCCACCCCCCTTGGCCGCCGCCCCCCCTTGGAAGATTGATCTCCCAGGGCCGGCACCCCCCCTGGGGGCCTATATAAAGGAGGGCAGGGGGGAGGGCATCCGCACCCCAAGTCTTGGCGCCTCCCTCCCCCTGCTACACCTCGTCCTCGTCCCGCAACAGCTTGGCGAAGCCCTGCCGGAGTTCTGCTGCATCCACCACCACGCCGTCGTGCTGCTGGATCATCATCAACCTCTCCTTCCCCCTTGCTGGATCAAGATGGAGGAGACGTCACGCTGACCGTACGTGTGATGAACGCGGAGGTGTCGTCCGTTCGGCGCTAGGATCTCCGGTGATAGGATCACGACAAGAACGACTACCTCAACCTCGTTCTTTTGAACGCTTCCGCTCGCGATCTACAAAGTGGTATGTAGATGCATCTCTCCCATGACTCGTTGCTTAGGTGAACTCATAGATGGATCTTGGTGAAACCGTAGGAAAAAATTTAATTTTCTGCAACGTTCCCCAACACTATATCCCGTGGTTTACCTTCATCTTGCACCTGCAAATCCTTTCTGATACCCAGGTGTGTCAAATCAATCCTAGATTTTAAGGTATCTTTCGTCTTGCCTTCAATGTTAAGAAGTGTGCCGATAATGCTGTCACATATATTTTTCTCGATGTGCATCACATCAAGATTATGCTGCAGATCCAAATATTTCCAATATTCCAAGTCCCACAAAGTGGACCTGTGGGTAAACAATAATCTATCTTCTACCGTGCCACGCTTCCTTTTCCCGCTACCATTACCAGGATGGTTTCCTGGTGTAATATGCCTGACCTTCTCTAATTCCACTTGCAACTCATCGGCGGTGAGCCTCTTTGGCACATCACAATTTTCATGCTTTGCATTGAACACATGTCTTCGGTATTTTCTAGGATGCGGCTTGCCCTTGGCAAGGAAACGCTGGTGTCCAATGTAACATATCTTGCTAAGTATTGCGTACGACAGCGGATTCCTGTCACAGCGAATGCATGCATTGTAGCCATGTGCCGTTCGCCCTGACATAGTGCCCAAAGCCAGATAATCATGGATGCGCCAAATTACAACAGCACGCAGAAACAAATCAGCTGGTGGGCTGCTATATAGGTCTCGAGTGAGAACACCCTTCCATAGCTGTTGAAGTTCCTCCACAAGAGGCTCCATGAACAAATCAAAATCCTTTCTAGGACTTTTTGGACCTGCGATGAGCAAGGCCATCATGTAGTTTGATTCTTTGGTGCAGACATTTGGAGGCATGTTGTAAGGGATAACAAGCACTGGGCACATGCTATATGTGGCGCTCTGGTGGACAAATGGGTTAAATCCATCTGAAGCTAAGCCAAGTCTAATGTTTCTCGGGTCAGCAGCAAACTCTTTGTGTTTATCATTGAAGCTTTTCCACTCACTACCATGAGATGGATGGCTCATTACATTCTGATCTCTGTACTCTTGGTTCCTAGAATGCCACAGTACATCCTCTCTTGTTTCAGCATCATGAAACAACCTCTGCAATCTTGGTGTAATTGGAAAAAGTCTAAGAACATTACGAGGAATCCCCTTCACAGCATCGCCATCTTTCCATCTTGATGATTTGCATTTCGGGCATTCGCTTAAGTTGGCATAATCCTTCCGGAACAGAACACAATTATTCTTACAAACATGGATCATATCATATCCAATTCCAACTGCACGAAGGAAATTCTTCATTTTACTGTAGGTGTGTGGCAGCTCAGATGCATCTGGGAAAGATTTGCGGAAAGCAGCCAACATCGCATCGAATGATTTATTGGTCATCCGCTCAGACGTCTTCACCTGAAGAAAGGTGACCATAGCTAAGAATACTGACAGCTTATTTCCTGGAATGACAGCAACATTGCATTGTTCCAACATGCGGGCCCACCATTTTTCTTCTGCAGGTGAAAGTTCACGGAATGCACGACCATTTCGTAACATTGTTTCAATGTTGGTAAAACTCAATGGCTCTGCCACCACCACCTCCTCCTCCTCTTCCACCTGAGCATCAGGCAGATCAAGATGGTGATCTGCTGCTTCCACGTAGTCAATAACATTGACGTTCACAACTTCACCATGATGAACCCACCTAGTATATGTGACTAACATCCCATACAAGTGTAGATGATTTTGCATAGTTGACTGGGGTCTTGTAACTGAATTCATACAACTGCTACACGGGCAGAGCACATCTGATTTCGGACCATCGTACTCAGCTCTGATAAAGTTCATGAAGTTTTCAACCCCCTCGACATATGCAGCGGAGAATCTTCGAGCAGAAGTTATCCAAGTCATGTCCATCTGTTAGACATACAAATTAGTTCTTCTACTAGATATTACCAGAAAAACATATATGCTTTTTTATGAAGTCAAGAAAAAAATACCTAGGTCGATGTCTAAAGTGTCGGCGTTCTGGGAACGGGGGTCCCCAGACTTGCCTGCCTGCGGCCTGCGGTGTGGCTCAAGGGGTGGCCCAGCACAGCCCATCTTCATCAGCACAAGCTCAAGACCCTCGCGAGGGGCCAAGCCTCACGGGGTGGACGACAGGGAGCTTCCTCAGGCACGGCCTCGTCAGGCTGGCTCGCGAGGAGGCGGAGAGATCAAGGCGGGGTACCTCACGAGGTGCCCATGACGCAAGCCATGACGACCAAGGGAGCCAGGCGGGCGCCAGCTCGCGCAGTGTCCTCCTTTCCTCTTTGGTGCAAAGGGAGCAAGCACAGGCGAAGAGCATCAAGCAAAGACATCCGTTTCGGTGCAACAAGACCAAGACCGTCCCAACGGCAGGAAGGAAGTCATTGTGGAGCCCAAGCCGGCGTCACCACCAGAGCCTTTGACAGGCGAGGACCAACTTTAGTCAGGATAAGTGTACTAGATGTTCCCCTTCAAAATGGCCAATTGTTGGCGCCCTTCCCGCTCAATATTTGGGGAAGAGGACCAGGGCCTCGCTCTATAAATAGGACTAGCCACTCTCAAGGCAGGGGATCGACCAATTGAACCTTAGCCAAAACCACCAACGCAAGAAACCCTCCCCTCGCGAGGCCGTTCTTCCTTTGTATTGTGCATCATCAGCCCCTGAGGCAATCCACACACCACACACTGGAGTAGGGTATTACACCACAATGGTGGCCTGAACCAGTATAAACCTTGTGTCCCTTGTGTTGTTTCTTTCATAGCTTAGATCCAAGCAAGGCGGCGAGGTGCGGCTAGGTAGAGGGCGAAATCTCCGCGCGCACCCCAGTGTACGAACCTAGAGGGTCTGCTGGAACCCGAAATCCGACATTTGGCGCACCAGGTAGGGGTGCACCAGAATCCACCTTCTGCCGCTTCGCGTCCCGTCGCATCGTCATCATCATGTCCGGTGACCAGGCACGCAACCCTGATCCCTGGGTGGCCTGGCCCGCCCACGCAGAGCCGCTCGCCCCGGGTAACCCCATGCCCCAGGCAGCTAGTGGTCCGCAAGGCGCTGCGGGCCGCGGGCGGCACGGACAGGCAACGACAGCTCTCACACCGCGGTAGGCGCGGTCGGCAGCGAGGGCCTCCCACCATGCTGCGGCCACGGCGCCGTACACCCGACGGGAGCAGGCGAACTCGAGGGCCGCGCTCACAGTGGCCCGAGAGCTACTGCAATGCAAGCTGCTGGAAGGCGGTTGCAACGTGCTGCTAGAGCGGGTGGCAGAGCTCCTGGGCTTCGCCGCCTCTGGGGCTCCCCCCTTCTGCACCTAACTCCTACCTCATGTCCAGGGTGGCCCGCACGGAGGCTCCATGCACTCCCGTGCAGCCCCAAGCGGACTCCAAGGCTGCCCAAACGCCGGCCAGGCCATCAGCACCGGGCCAGCAGGAGCGCTGCCTCCGCCCCTGGCCAGTGAAGAAGGACTCGCCACAACCCACAGCCCCGGGAGGCCACCGCACTACCACCCCCAGGCGGGCGCCTCAAGCAGAACTGCGTGGCACACGGAGCGCTACGGTGCGGCCTTTGGGATGGTGGTCCCAGAAGAGTACATGCCCCACATGATGGACCAAGGGCGCGCGCATGAGGACGAACAAGGCTCGCTCCTCGGCCCAAGCTGGGGGGACGAGGCACCAGAAGCTGAGCTCTTCTAGGAGCCCCGGGAAGGCCCCGTCGGCTACGCTGGAAGCAACGATTATCGGGTACCACTAATTCCTCAGGAGCACGCATACGCTAACCATGGATCGCAGGAGGTACAGGTCGCCACAACGGGCGGCTGCCCCACTCCCGCAGCTTCCTACCCCTCAGGAGGAGGGCGCCGGGGGCTACAGGAGAGGGGCCAAGATCCGGCATCACCACCGCAGCGTTCGGAGCAAGGCGTCCTCAGGAGGTAGGCCCTCTGCTGGGGAGGTGCCTCAGGGCCTGCCCCTGGCAGAGGACCCGTGGTCGTTGGCGGAACCGCTGGCGACTGCTCTACCCCATCGGCTGTGTCCTAGTTTCCGGTCGTCGTCGCTGGCACTAGAGTGTGGCGCATAGCGGTGCCCTCGTCTGGCGATATGAAGCAAGGCCGGTACCTGTGAAGAAGGCCCAGTGCCTGTGAAGCTCGCCACCCCGTGACACTCTCACGTAATAATGAGTGGGGTTGTACACGCCCCGGAGTCTCAGGGGTGCCGGCCTCAGGCCCTGGGGCTCCCTCCCACGCCCAGTGGCAGCACTTAGCTCCGCGCTGGTGAGAAGACGTCCAAGACTAGACTAGGTGCCGGATGCGGCCTTTTTCTGCTTTCATTGCTTTTCCCCTTGGCTGTCGTTTTCCCCCGTCAGATTTAAGTTGGATTTGAGCTCGAAGATTTGCGTGTGTTCGGGGAAGGGGTGTTTAGTCTCGTTCGAGCAATCTCTCGCGTTCTGGTTACCACTTTGCCTCAGCTGCCTCCCCTCGTGAGCCCCTCGCGAGCCGGGCCAGGCCTAGCTTGCGTGCAGCCCAGACTGCCATCGTCGCGCCCTCTCAAGAGGTTTTCATTATAGGTTCAATGGGCTCGTTCAGGAGACGCTCAAGACACCGCAACCCTCCGCAGGCTGATTCGAGGCCCACGCGGGTCGAAGGTAAACAAGCCAGCCAGCTCGTCGCAAAGTCAGCCGCTTGGCGCAGGCGTACGGGTGATATCGCATCTACTAATATGATGAATGCGAGTTTTTACACGAGGGGCTCCCCCTCCCAAAATGCTCTTACAACCTTCAGGGAAAGGCCCGAACTCTATCTGCGCAAGGTAAGGAAGCAGGGACAACACGTGGTCAGTCGGATAAATCCCCCAATGCATCCTCAGGGGCACCTCCTGAATCGTCGCTAGCCTCACCATCACTCTCCGCGTCGCCCTCAGTGGCATCAGGGCCGTTCACCACGTCGCCTTCATCAGCAGCCAAGACCACGCCGTCGTTATCAGAAGTGAAGTCCCTGACAAGGGCATCCACGTTGTCCTCCACCCAGCACGCCAGGTCGCCCCGGACAGCCTGGGGGACTGGGGCGATGGCGGCGTCAAAGTCGAAGTTGGGGTCCATGTTCCGAAGGTGGCTGAAGACACGAGAAAAGGCGCCCCCGAGCAGGGCGCGGCTCCTCTCCTCCATGAACCTGTTGGCTCCGACTGACGCGCCTCCAGCTACATCACCACATCAGTGAAGAAGTGAGGATTGCCAGAATAGTTGACTGCGTGGGGCTCGTCAACAGCCGCCTCGCAGATGTTACCCAAGTCTGTGTTGGCTCTCTCCCGGAGCATGGTGAGCATGGGGCCGTGCTCGTGCTCCAGGATCCGCCGCTGGCGTATCTCGTCCTTGTTCTGCCGCGCAACAGCCTCAGCCTCGTCCACCCGCTGGTGGAGAAGAACCGCCTCGGCGCGGGAGGTAGTCAGCTCCTCCTGCGCCACGCCGAGGGCGGCTCGGGAAGCGTCGGCCCGCCGCGTCACTTCCTCCAGCTTGGCCCTCAGGGCGGCGGTCCTGCCTTCAGCCTCAACCCGGATCAACCCCAGCCTCTCCTCGAACTCGTGCTCAAGGTTCAAGCGGGCCGTCGTCACCCCATGTTCAACCTCTTCCAGGACTCGGGCCTCGCACGTAGCAACGTCATCCTCCGCCTGTGTCACCAAGCGCTCTCTCGTCTCCAGACGTTCAAGATCGCGTGTGCACTCACCAGCTTCCAGCGTCAGTGCCTCCTCACGCCTCAGGAGCTCTACCTGGTTGACCGAAGCCACCTTCATCGACGCAAGGGTCGTCTCACGCAGCTCCAACTGCTGCTCCAGGGAGTGGCACCGGGCCTGGAGTTCCCGCGCCCGCTCCTCTGCCGCCTTACGCCGCCGGTCAGCCTCTCGAGCGTCCTCGACGGCCCGGGAACGGGCCTCCCGAGAGGCCGCCAGCGACGCCTCGGCCTCCTCGTTGTCAAGGTCACGCTGGTGGCGTGCAAGGGCAACAGCCGCCTTCAGCTTGCGCCTCTCCTCAGCCAGGCGCAGGCCCTCAGCCTCAAGGTGCGCATCTTCATCAGCAAGCTCTTCACCAAGCCGGCTCACCGTGTCAGCCGCCCTCCAGAGAAACCCTTGGCGAAGAATGCGACGCCCCCGAGCGCGCTCGAGCACGTCTTCTGCGTCGTCATCCGCCCCAAGTAAGCGCGGGGGGCCACGAATCAGCACTCCCCCTCTAGGCAGGGGGCTGGGGGCTGGCGGCCTCGCGATGGCCGGGCGTGCCTCACTAGAAGCCCGGCCAGGAGCCAGCCCATCCCCAAATGAAGAGTGCAGGGGCGACCGCAGCCGATCGCCATCCATGACCAGACGCGAAACCCAAGGCAGGCTGGCTATGCCCCGAGAAGGCTCGCGAAGGAGGATCGTGAGGCACGCAGAGCCGTGATGCGCCACAGGATGGCTCACCTCTCCGACCGGCCCCACCACAAGGGCTCTGCTTAAGCTCGGAGTGCTCGAAGACGGTGGAGAGGGCGGAGCCTGGGGGATGGCTCCTCAGCCGTCTCCGTGAGCTCGGCAAGAAGGGCCCTACAGAGCAAGGATCAGCCAAAGCAATGGGAGAATCAGGAGCTAGGAAAGGAGAAAGCTTACTCATCAATGGCGAAATACTTCCTACGCTTCAGCAGGCGGCAAGGGTAATCGTCACCCAAGGCCTCCCTTCTCTTCTGGAGAGCCTCGAAGTCCACGCGGAAGTGACCCAAGAGTTGAGCGCAGGGGTCAGCCTGTGACGAGGAAGAAGCATCAAGGTGCCCAGCATCGGGGGCATCGTCCTGATGCACGCCGCCGGTCGCCTCACCAAGAAGGGTAGCTGGGGCCCCAGGGGCCTCATCCACGGGTGTCGCGGAAGCGGCTCAACGCCTTCAGCCGCAGCAGTACGGGCCTCAGGAGCTGCCCCCTTAGGAGTGCTGCCTGGCATCATCATACCGGCAGGGGCCCCCTCAGCCTCCAGCAGCCCATGCCTCCCTGCTCCGCCACTCGAGGAAGGACCGCCGTGGGCGACTGGGAGGGCAGTCACCACCACTGACTTCTCGCGAGGCCCCATGAGGCCAGCGGGCCGCATCCCCCATTCGTCAAATACGGGCATCTGATTCACAAAGCCGCCCCTATTCGAGCAAAGGTACAGCAAAGCCCCCCCTTGCCGGACGCTGCCGGGAGAAGGGTCCCCAGTCAAGACCAAGAGCACCTTCCTCAGCGCTTCGGCCGTCAGGTCCTCCTCCTGGAGCCTCATGCGATCTTCATGCCCGCTGAAGGCCCACATCCGGCGGGAGTGGCGCTGGAGAGGAGCAATGCGGCGTAGCAGGAACTCCTTCACCACCCTGGGCGCCGCCACGCCGAGCGCCCTCAAGAACGCGAAGCGACGCCAGACAAAGATGAGCCGGGGGCTCGTGAGCGCCTCCTGACCCCAGCCTGAATTGGGGACAATGGGCGACGTTGGCTCCGAAAGCAGGGGGTTGGGCACCCCTACATCCACGTACAGCCACCGCTCGCGGAACCCAGGCGTGGACGAAGGAAGGCTAAAATCAATACCTGAGGCCGCTGTTTCTGGTGCGGCAATGAAGCTCACACACCCCGAGCATTGGGCAGGATCGACGAGGCGCAGAGAGAAGAAGTGACGCAGCAAGGCAACTGAAGGTGGGATGCCCATCATTGCCTCACAGACAAAGGTGAAGACGGCAAGAAGAGTAATGGATTCAGGACCCAAATGCATCATATGGATCCGGTAATGGGAAAGCACAGCATTGAAGAAATTGGAGAAGGGGGGAGCCAATCCCGCCCACAGGGCGTCGGCAAAGTACCAGACCTCAGTGCCTACCTGTCGATGGAGAAGTGGGACGCGGGCAAGGCCGTCGTCCTCCCGCACTCGTTGAAGATAGTGGCCAGAGCAGAGCCGACCTTGCCCAAGCCTTCTCGGTTGAGTATGATCGACCGATCGACGGCAGGAGCCGCTGACGACGGCGAACGAGGCGGAGGCACCGGTTTCTTCCCCTTCCCCTTCTTCGTCAGAGCCATGGAAATGGGAAGAGGGAGCATTCGAGATTGGATTGGAAGCAGAGACTGGAGCTCGAGAGGAGGAAGAGCAGGGGACGGTCGAACAGCAAAAAAAGGAATGACTGTGTGCAACCACGGGTCCACCTAGGTGGGCGCAAAATCAGGTGGCATGGGGGAACAGGGCCGCCCACGTCCAATCAACCGCCATGAGGCGCCCAAGGCCGCAGGCTGTTAGGGCCCGCTGCGCTTCGCACTTACCTCTTTGCTTCTCTGCTCAGCCAAGTCCAGGCGCGCCTTGGGCCCGGGGGCTACTGTCGGCGTTCTGGGAATGGGGGTCCCCAGACTTGCCTGCCTGCGGCGTGGCTCAAGGGGCGGCCCAGCACGGCCCATCTTCATCAGCACGAGCTCAAGACCCTCGCGAGGGGCCAAGCCTCGCGGGGTGGATGACAGGGAGCTTCCTCGGGCACGGCCTCGTCAGGCTGGCTCGCGAGGAGGCGGAGAGATCAAGGTGGGGTACCTCACGAGGTGCCCATGACGCAAGCCATGACGACCAAGGGCGCCAGGCGGGCGCTAGCTCGCGCAGTGTCCTCCTTTCCTCTTTGGTGCAAAGGGAGCAAGCGCAGGCGAAGAGCATCAAGCAAAGGCATCTGTTTCGGTGCAACAAGACCAAGACCGTCGCAGCGGTAGGAAGGAAGTCATTGTGGAGCCCAAGCCGGCGTCACCACCAGAGCCTTTGACAGGAGAGGACCAACTTTAGTCAGGATAAGTGTACTAGATGTTCCCCTTCAAAATGGCCAATTGTTGGCGCCCTTCTCGCTCAATATTTGGGGAAGAGTACCAGAGCCTCGCTCTATAAATAGGACTAGCCACTCTCAAGGCCGGGGATCGACCAATCGAACCTTAGCCAGAACCACCAACGCAAGAACCCCTCCCCTCGCGAGGCCATTCTTCCTTTGTATTGTTCATCATCAGCCCCTGAGGCAATCCACACACCACACACTGGAGTAGGGTATTACACCACAATGGTGGCCTGAACCAGTATAAACCTTGTGTCCCTTGTGTTGTTCCTTTCATAGCTTAGATCCTAGCAAGGCGGCGAGGTGCAGGTATGTAGAGGGCGAAATCTCCGCGCGCACCCCAGTGTTCGAACCTAGAGGGTCTTCCGGAACCCGAAATCTGACATAAAGCTATGGCAAGATATTTGGACAAGGAGATCTAAGTAACGAAATATATGTAAAGCTAATTCAGCAAATAGATTTGAGTGCTAAATTATGGCAGGTTGTTTCATCAGTCAATGAGGCCGAGCACACAGCCATCGGACTATCAAAGGCCATCGCAGCAACAAAGATCGAGTATAAAACGGTGTAGAGCTATTTCACCTAACAGATTGGCTACTAGACCATGGCAATCTACGTCACAATAAATATATGGCAGGATATTTTAGCAACTAATCGGCCTTGGCATGCCATCTCATCTAAGCAGAGTAAGTGCAGAACAGGGCCAGGAAGCTTTTTAAGCAAAGCATATTGACAGTAAACTACTTCGGCAAACAGTGAGATTAACAGCGTCTATCAGCTAACATTCAATGCTACACCGACATGAATGGGACCTTAGTCTAGAATGCGTGTACTGTGGGAGAAGCTGACCGCCATGCGTCTCCACACGAACGTTGCCAGCGGTGGCGGCGCTGACCGCCGTGCACCTCCACAAGAACGTAGCCAGAGGTGGCGGCGCGGCTAGAGGACGACAGTCTACGAGAGCGTACTGTGGGAGCGAGAGGATCGCCGAACCGCGGCACTGACGTATCGGCGCGGCGGGGAGGGCGTCTTTGGTGGAGCGAATGGAGTGGAGGGGGACTGGGGGGGCGGGGCTTGGGGAATATTATTGGCTAGTTGGCCGAAGGGCGGTTGAATCGGATTTGGGGGGAATTTTTGGGTGTGTGGGGGGGGGGGGAGGATTTTCGCGTGGTGGGCGGGGGAAGTTTGGCGCATGGTCGATTTCTCCAAGTGCAGTCCCACGTGTCAGTGAACAGGCAAGCCGAAGCACGTTCCGTTTGCATGAGCCATGTGCAGGACCGAATGTGTGTGGGGTGCAATGCGACCGCGACAGGAGTGCTGTGAGTGTACCGCCTTTTTTCCTTTTAAACTAGGTGCTTCGCCCCCTCAAAAAAAATTGTTGCTTCGCGCGATCCATCGATACTACTACTAGTAATCCGGTAATCCTGACTAAAACGGCGCGGCCGGGTCTTTTCCCGCGCGATATGCTGGGAGGTTGGCTTAGTTGGGTTTTTTAGGACGAGTAATGCTACACCTACGTAATCCCAGTTACGTAATTAACGTAATGTGAAACGTGTGAGCTGTTGATTGTAGATTGGGGGAGGGAGGGGCCCACCACCATGAAAATCAGGGGAGGAGAGAGAGAGGCAATTTACGTTAACCCTTTCGTAGGTTCCCGTAGATGTAGAAAGATGTGAAATGCGTGAATGTGTAGTGGACGTACTATTGGAGTGCCTAAGATAATTTGTGTATGTATAGACCCTATGTGTTTATTTTACTTCGCATGTTAGATTTGTCTCGGTTCAATAAAAAGCAGAGTTGGTGATGATGGTGTGCCTGTCATCCTGCAATATAGGCCGTCCGATCTATATCTAACGGATAGGAAGGAAACTATGACAATTTACCCGCACTCCTCTCCACATTTGCAGATAAGGCTTTCCCTCGTTCATCCTTTTCTCCCACAAGATCTTGATCTTCCGTGCAACGCACGGGCATCTTGCTAGTACTCCTACAATATGTATATTATTGTGACAGTTCATATACACCGGCCGAGATTAATGCAAACACGACAGATTTTCATTACATTTCGAACTTTTATAGGACAGAAAAATAAAAGAAACCCGACCCTAAACCCATTCTACAGCAGTGACTGACGTCCTCCATATGCGATCTCTATGTACGGGGGCGGGGTTCAAGACCTATGAAGTGAAGGTGCGATCTCCGGCGAGGAAGAGTAGAACACGGGATACAGACCGGCCAGTTGGCACACCATGCCCTGCCGCCTCCCATGCCCTACTCATCCTCGGAGGAGTCCCCAACCTCGGTGGTGCCGGACGTTGGACGGCGGCAAGTAGGACGCGTGGCTGACAGTGCTCCCGTCGTCGGCCGCCAGCGTGGCCACGGCATGTGCGGTCGCGTCTGCGTCCAGCTACGCCGCTATTGCATCACGAGAGGCGACTTGAGTGAGGGCGGCGACCTCGAGCTTCATCCCCGAAGACAAGCTCTCCTGCAGAGCGTTCGCACTTGCGGTCATGGTGGATGTGGTGCCACGTAGGAGGACGATGCGCTATGGTGTGGAGGTTAGCTCGGCGTTTCCGCTTGAAGTAGCGCATTCCGGTGAGGCCAAGCGTCCGGGTGCATCATTAAGTCGCCGGAGTTGGTTCCTCAGGCACCGAGCCTCTTAACGACGACATACGAATGGACGGCATGAATGCGGGCAGCTGGCGCCAGCTGGGAACGCACCGCGCGACGGCGCGAGGGACGAGGGTTTTGGTGTGCTAGGGTAGTCAGCTGCGGTCGTGGCAACGTTGGAGATGCCCTTTGCTCATATGCGATCCCCGCATGTCATTGAAAAAGCAAGACGACCCGGCATGGTCTCAGGTCCAGAGGATGCAGTTGGCCGCGCTACACCACTCCGCGGACGCGTCGCGGCGCCCCGTGCATCCTCGACGAGCCGGGTGTTGGGGTGTGTTTGGATTGTGGCCAAAGTGCACCTTACCAAAATTTTGGTCATGACCCAAAGATTGGTCTTTGTTTGGATGGTTGCCATTTTTTTGGCATGCCAATGAACTCTAGCCAACTCTAGTTCATTTTTCTTGCCAATGTCGGCCAAATTATGGGCAACCAATACCTCAACCAAAATTTTGGTCATGCCCCAAAGATTGGTCTTTGTTTGGATGGTTGCCATTTCTTTGACATGCCAATGAACTCTAGCCAACTCTAGTTCATTTTTCTTGCCAATGTCGGCCAAATCATGGGCAACCAATACCTCAACCAAAATTTTGGCTACCCAATGCTTTGATGGGGCAACCTTGGGCACAAACCAAACGCCACCCTGGGCACACTGAAACCGACCGTGTCTAGCGACGATATGAGCGTGTCGCTCACCGCGGTCACTGTGTCTAGAGGCGGTGCTGGAGCTGCGCCCTGTTGTTGGCCCCAACGACCCACATGAATGGTTGTCAGTGGCGAGGAGGTCGTGGGCCAGCTCCTCCATTGGACTAGTCTGCGCTACATCGTCCCGACGGGTGTGCCCCACATGTCGGTTTCCCTGTTTTCCCGGCCATATTCGAGCATCAGTGCTCCGCGTTGCGCATTAGGCCTTTCACTATGTAGGCCAACCAAGACAACTTGTTGTTTATTTGAGCCGTTCAAGTATAATCATGTGGCGTTTGCTTATTCCTCATTCCTCTCCAACCCTCTTCTCCATCGATCATGTCACCCTCCAGTCGAGTCCATCCTCCCGCATGCCTCATTTGAACATTCCGCCGAGTATCATTCGCATGTACCCACCCTAGTCCTCTTTCAATAGATCTCCGGACCCCGAGATGAAATCGAGAGGGAACGAGTGGGGGCACGTGATACCTAAGGCGGATTCAATATTTTGAACCGGTGATCATAGCATCCGCAAATCATATATAAAGGGTATTCAATGTTCGTTTCGTTTTTGAACGTAAAATATACTCCCTCCTATCCTTTCTAGTTTACATATAAGTTTTATGTGTAGTCAAAGTATCTCTACTTTGATCAAAAAGGTATCAACATTCAACAACGCCCAATCAATATTGTTAGATTCGTACGTACTCCTAGATTTGTACTCGAGATGGTTTCCAATTTGACTATTGACAAGATTAATAGTACATGAGATGTATAATGTGAAAATTATATCATTGGAAACTCCTTTCACATACGAATTTGACCGTATGCTTTGTGTAAGTTGCATGTCATATATTATTACTCTAACATTTGGTCAAAGTTAGCCTCGAAAAACGCATTAGACCCTGTATGCTTTGTGTAAGTTGCATGTCATATATTATTACTCTAACATTTGTGTAAGTTGCATGTCATATATTATTACTCTAACATTTGGTCAAAGTAGTATAGTGGAAGTGGATCCTCTGATGTAGGTATCCCTGCCTTACCCTCCCTTTCGGTCACTTACTGGCGGACCCCATGCTTGCTAGGCCTCGCATGTCAGTTACTCAATGGGTTCGGCCACGTCAGGGGATCCTCATCCGTAGTATACTCCCTCTGTTTTTATTACTCCGCATAAAACAGAGGGAGTGGTGGTATAATAAATGACGCGAGAGGGGGAGGGGGAGGAACGTCGGTTTGCTCTCAACTGCGGTCCCACAAGACGAAGCGCGTTCCATTCAGTGAGCAACTTGGAGGGTCCATCATGCCGGGCTGCAACGCGAACGCGACAAGAGCAATGTACAGTCAAAACTGATTGACCGGTCGTCACCGGAACCACTATTCACACTAGAACCTTCGCTGCTCGGCCTACGCCAGCCACTGCCCTAAAACCACACCAAATCTTCAACCCATTCCCCCACCTTTCGATCCCCTAGCCCGCATCAAGCGTCCCCTAGTTCGCCGGAAGCCATGGTGCGTCGCAAGATCACTTACTACAAGATGCTGACGCCGGAGCGCCGCGCAGAAATCGGGCTGCGGTCGGCGCCACAGACTTCCGTTCCCAAGCTCGCTTTGCGGCTGACCAGTCCCTGAGTTCTCTGGAGCCAAGCTACGAGGAGGAGGAAGCCGATCCAATGTTCATGGCGGAGGTCGTGGCACAGAAGGCCCCCGATGGGTATGAGACGATGGACATCGACTTTGTGCCGGCGTCCGAGTCCCCCATGCTGCAGGCGGACCAGTGGTTCAACACGGTGATACTAAAGGAGGACCAGGAAGCAGAGGCTCAACTCGACGCGGAGCGCGCGCATGCCGCTGCCATCAAGGCTCTCCTACAGGCGGAACCGGATGTCGTGGACGTGAACCGGGTGGTGGAGGCTCCACTTGAGGCGGAGCGTGCGGATGCCGCTGCCATCGAGGTCCTCCTACAGGCGAAACCGGACGTCCTGGACTTGAACCGGGCGGCAGAGGCTCGACTCGGCGCAGAGCGCACGGATGCCGCTCTCATCGACGCCCTCCTACAGGCGGAACCGGACGTCCTGGACTTGAACCGGGCGGTGGAGGCTCGACTCGACGCGGAGCACGCGGATGCCGCTCCCATCAACGCCCTCCTGCAGGCGGAACCGGACGTCCTGGACTTGAACCGGGAGACGGAGGCTCAACTCGACGCAGAGCGCGTGGATGCCGTTGCCATCGAGGCCCTCCTGCAGGCGGAACCGGACGTCCTCGACTTGAACCGGGCTGTGCTCTCGTCCGTGCAGAGCGCCCACACGCTCCGCTTGAACAAGTAGCTGGAGGCCTAGGACAACCACGGTGCAGAGACACACGTCGGCAGCGACGGCTGGTTCGCGCCGGCAGCCAAAGACGACGAGGTCGTCTCTTTCCGCGAGCAGTGATAGTTTTTCTTTATGTTGTTGTTTTTATGGATCTTTTGCTGTGTAAAAACATAAATTTGTTATGCAAGTCGCCTGACTTGGGTCAGTCTACCATTTCAGGCGGTTGGATGAATATCCTATGTCTCCTAACCCTTCTTTCCTTCTTCCTCACCTCTTCTTCTTCCCCAACAGACCACCGCAAGGGCCGTACGGATACTCCCCAACATGCGGTTGGATAAACATACTCTATGAACGAAAATTATGTGTCAGCAATAGGATGGCTGAGTTTGGTTTGTTCACATGCGACAACACGTGTCAGTGAGGGTGCGTTCCCTTGGTTGGGTTTGCAGCGTGCAGGAGCGACTGTGTGAGGGTGCGGTGCGACCGCGGCGTGCAGGAGCGACCGTGTGAGGGTGCGGTGCGACCGCGACAGCCGTGCGCAAGTGTACCTCCTTCTCATTTTGAAAACTTTAGGCAAGCTTGGCAAAAATGTGTGGCGAAGTTTGGCAATGCAAGGCCTAGACCCAAACAGGATAAGTACGTACGTACTAGGAGTACTAGTGTTAAAAAAGAAAGGCGGGGTTTTCCTTCGCGGGATTTAATCGATACAAATCCTCGTTTCACGTGTCAATTAATGCGTATTTTTTTCTCCAAAGACCAAAGAGCTAACCATCTCACTCCTCATCGCTTGATTAATGCAGCGCCATGCAAACCAACCTTCTCACTTCTGCATGCATGCAGGGGATATTAATGTCCTTGGTTGCTAACCCCATCAATTTTGCCTCGATTAGTGTTAGTGGCCCTTTGCAAATTGTAATTTTGATATACTGGACTTGTGTACAAAAAAATGGAGGTAGTAACTATATTTGACTTCCTTCCCCATTGCGGTGACGTCGACGATATCTTTTTTTTGTGGTTTGGCGAAGTGCGTTCGACGGAGAACACCATTGAGGGAGACCACGGTAAGTCGTTCGCAAGTGCCGCCTGCAAGCCAAGACAACCACCTTATTTGCATCCAGGAAGTCCTTTACTAGTACTACTAGGAGTACTAGTGCGGTGAGATGGTTTCTCGAAGAAGACGATGGAGAAGTGGAGTCAGCGAAGAGTGAAATGATGGTTGCTTCATCCGTGCTTTTGTGATTTGACGCCTCACTGCTTTGTGATTTGTGATAGAAGGGACAGGGGAGTAGACTCTGTGCTCTATACTGTACTACATGCGTCCAAGCATGGGAGAAAGAGGAGAGACGTTGCATTTTTCTATTCCTTCAATCAATCAATCAGGGAGCTTCGGTTCCATCTTTTTGGCTTTGGCAACACCGTCCACAATGGTTCCCACGATGCCAAAAGCTATTTTCACATTTGGCTACACATTGTGGATGCCCTTAACCGTACCACTTGGTTTTGCTCCTGTGTGCTATCTATACAAATCTCAATTATATTGATCTAAAAAATTATAGAATCAAGATTAGTAAAAAGGAGGTGATTTTGCCGCGCGGATGGCGGGGGAGGTTTCTTATTTGAGCAATGCTACATCCACGTAATGGTTTACGTAAAGTTACAAACTGATGTGATGTGGGACTATTTGATTGGATTAAAGGAGAGGATTAGGCCCACCCCACCTGAAAATCAGGGGGGCATATATAGATTAGATGGAAAGTATACGTAGCAGCTATGTAGCCCTTTGTAAGTCTAGGATTAGGCTTCTTATTTTCGGAGGACGTTGTCCTGGCGGTTTGCTAACATGCGGTCCCACGTGTCAGTGCTTTACCAAGCCGATCCGCGTCCCACATGAGGCAGAACAACGGCAGAAGCAACACGTGGTTAAGTTGAAGAAGATGAGGGAGAAGCGGATTCAGCAACGAGTGAAATGATGGTTGCTTCGTCCCTCCAACTTCTTTTTTTAGCATTATTACTTCGTCCCTCCAACTTAACTGCGGGAAAGGTGCAGCTTTGTGATTTGACGCCTCATTGCTCATTACTACGCCGGCGCCATGACTGGGGTGCTTCACCCCGGCTGCTCTGCACTGTATTCCGGTATGGCACGTGGACCCGGTAGCTTGATGTCCCACATGTCGGCGAAAGGGACTAGAAGATTTATGAAAGCGAGCGCTCCACTCTTACGACGGAGGAGTAGACGACACGACGGCCCAGTGAACTGTCACTTGTACTGTATAGTACTATAGTTTTGCTGTTTCGCACGATCCATCGATACAAACCCGATTAAACAGGAAAGGGCGGGATTTTTCCCGCGCGGTAGATGATACTGGCCATACATTTCAAAGGCAATTTTAATGTATGCAAACTGAATAATTATAAGTAACAATATGATATCTAGTAAAACTAAAAACACATATGATTTATTGTGTTAGAGTGTAGTAGTAGTGTTGTATTGCATAGTTGTTAGATGTAACATGCGAGAACGTGTAGAGATGTAGTTTTGGAGGGCCTACAGAGAGAAAAGCGTAATACGGTCACCGAACTTCAGAATAAGCTGATTACGGTCACTATATACGTTTTGTGGTGATTATACGGTCACTTGCTCACAGTTCAGCATCGGATTGCACTCTGTTGACCGGCCAAATAGTCTGCGTGGCGCCATGTTGACTAGTTAAATTGACCACGTTCCTTGTGGGTCCCACCTGTCAGTTCGCATAGGAAAAGGTCAGATAAACACAAATTTACGCAGGCGCGACAAGGCTCCAACCCGTGCGCGGGAATCACCTGGTTGTGTATGTGTCTGTCAGGGCCTGATGTGTGCGCATGCACGTGTAGGTTGAGCACTTGAGCGTGAGAGTGTGTGTTGGTCGTGTGGTGTACTGGTGTGTGCATGCATGCGTGCGTGTGTGCGTGTGAGTGTTGCGTGCGTGCGTGGCTGCGTGTGTACGTGTGAGTGTTGCATGCGTGCATGGGTGCATGTGTTTGTGTGAGTGTTGCATGGATGCAGTTCGTGTGCATGCGTGCGTGTGTGTATAATCACCACACCAGCTCATGTGTGTTAGAACAGACGGCTCAGCATACCAATACAAGGCCACCTTGTCCGTTGTGCCCGCGGTCATGACTTCGAACCACCGTCCAAATATTTTTTTGTCGTTTATTTTCATTCTTACTAGCAAGATGCCCGTGCGTTGCACGTAACATCAAGATGCATTTGTATGACTTGTTTATCTTGTGAGAGAAAAGGATGAACGAGGAAAGGCCTTATTTGCAAATGTGGAGAGGTGTGTGGGTACCTTTTTGCAAAATTGCCATAGTTTCTTTCCTATCCGTCAGATATAAATCGGACGACCTATATTGCAGGATGGCAGGCACACCATCATCACCAACTCTGTTTTCTATAAGAGTGTATTTTATGTATTTTATAAGAGTGTAGATATAGAGTAGATACAAGTCGACAGGTGGGCATGATGGTAGTGAGATAATGTGATGCAACACTAGAGGTGCCACGTGGAGCGTTTAATTGGTCAACTAGTCATGTCATGAGCAAATACAGAGTTGTATGGTGAGCCCGTGACTATATAATTACCACTAAACATAAATGGTGACCGTAATGAGTGGATTCTGAAGTCCAATGTATGTATCGTGCTTTCACTTCAAATCCAATGATCGTCATTCCATATATCGCGAGAGAAAGATGAAACATGCATGAATTTTCAGGGGGCTTACTTTTAGAGGACCTGGAGATAGTTTTGTGTGCATACATGAAAGGGGTGTATAGGGGGGGTATGCGATGGAGAGAGAGATGCTCTTCGTTTCTCTTTATTATGACTAACTTTGTATATAGTATAAAAATATACAAATTCACGGTGTGGAATAAATATCATTGTGGGCACCATGTAATGTTGTATATATGTAGAAACTCTAAAATAATTTTTTGGCCACACTTTATTCAAAAGGAATGTTGTATGTGAAATAAAGTGAAGAGAGGGCTTTTTAGATCAATGGGGTACGTGATGTAACATGTGTGAATGTGTAGTTGATGCATTTGGCGGGGCCTAGAGAGGTATGTGTGTGTATTACGTATTTGAGAGAGGCATGGATAGAGGGGCCGACGGGGGGGAGCGTAGGAGAGATAGCACGAGAAATGAGGGTGGTCTAGAGAGAGAGAGAGATGAATATGACATCATGACAAGAGGTTCCATTCGCTTGAGTGTGTATACGCAAGGGGGGAGGGAATAGAGGCACCGGGAGAAATTTTCTGTGTGTGGGGTGTTTGTGTTGGTATGTGTGGGTGTGAGAAGATAATGAAACGTGGGGGCAGAGGGTGTGTCACCGCGTGAGGTCCGGTGGGTCGAGATGAGGCCCTTCGTTCGGTTCCGTCCTGCGCCACATTGGTCAGCCTATGACGCATTTAGGAAGACCCATGGATGAGTAGTCATACAAGACAAAGATAGCAGAATTGTGAAGGACTTTGTGTCCACTGACAAAGCCGGCTAGGATTTGTAACCCTAGGTTCTCGGACTAAGGTAACCCCTTTATCTCTGATATTACTATTCATCCAACCTAACTTTAAGGGGCATCCTACAGAATGCTCTACTAGAATCATACTCGTCGATTAGGAAGAGAGGAGTGAGACAATGCGTGAGAGACAGGCGTAAAGATAATGTGCGTACATGAGACGCGTAGGCAGGTCCATGTATATAGAAAGGGTCGATGAGGATTGTGCGTGTGTATGTTTGCGAGAGGAAGAGTGCTTGTGATAAAGGTTAGTGAAAACAGTTGTAAATGGTTACGAGAGGGAGGGAGGGTTATATCTAGAGCATGTGTGCGAGAAAGACACCTCGGGAGAGAGTGTGTGAGCATGTGTGAGAGACCACCGATGGAGAGTGAAACTACACGTAAAAGACTGCTCTACACATTGATTAAAGATATAAATTGTATCCAAATATTAGGATGGGATCATGATATTTGCAATTCGTGTAAGGAGCGGTCATTGATCCATCAGACATCTAGATTCTATCGAATTTGAGCATGTCTATGTTATTATTCGACACAATTGATCCACATAGTTAGTATTTTGAACTCCAGACAATGCATCGCTTTAGCAATCGAATATAAACGTGAGTATAGTTCATGTTGTGTGTGTAAAGCACATTATACATACGAAAGTTACACAATGGACATTATAAATAGCTACCTATGAACTAGCATACATTTGAATTCAACTCTTAAGGTGGTTTAAAAAATCGAATTCAACATGAAGTCCATTCAATTATTTGAATTTGATATCATGGCATTTGTAAACCATACCTAGATTATCGGGGCACCAATCTTTGCTCTGATTTTGTACATAATAGCATATGTAGTCGTGTACAAAATACATTCAAATTTAGCTCCTCCATTCCAAAATAATCGTAGTTATAGGATTTTCAAGTGTCAAAATTACAAAAAGAAGCGGATAATTTAATGAGGTTTTCAAACGTACAAGGTCAAATATAACGTTGTCTATTTAGGTCAATCCTCATAGTTCAAGAGTACTCTAAACGTGAATGCTTGTGTTTCAAAATTTCGAATGAAGCGCCAAAAGAGCCTCTACTCACCCAAAACCGCGTGAGACCAATGTTTGGTAGTACAAGGAAATTACTTTTCAAATAACTCCGACCCGTGAAACCTACCGGCCCGACGTCCAAATGTCTAAACCGGGGTAGGTTTGTAGCTTCATCTAGACACCACGCAACCGCCTCCGAAAAACATTCATACACAATGGCCGCCTAAGCACACATGCGCGGCCGAAATCGCTCCCGCCCACTATTTGGGACACCCGGGATTACCATCCTACCCCCGACCCGCAGTAGGTCCGAAATTTAAGAGGGGGGCAAAGTTTGTACTTTCCCCAAATTAAAAACAAGCGCGTCCCATCTTCTGTTCAAAAAAGCCAAAAACAAGCGCGTCCTAGTCCAAAACATGGTTCCCCCCCCCCACCCGTCTTATTCCCCAGTCGTACATCGTGGGCGCCAAAACTACCTCTCCACCAACCGCGAAACCCCAGCGTCCTCCATCCGCCACCCCATCCCACCCATCAATCGCCGCCCTCCTCCATCACGCTGGAGCCGATACCCCGACGTCGGCGTCCACTGCAACCTCAACTGCAACGCCCTCCACGGCTAGTAGTTGAAGCTGAGGCCGAGCAGTCCGTACTCGAGCCAGTTCAACCACGTCATCCTGCGCCTCACCACTGTCGCTCCAACTTCGCCACCGTCCACCGCACCGGAGCTGTTCCTGCAACGCCGTCCTTTGCCGCATTGGATCTGATTCCCCTCCGCCAATCTACGGCCATGGCAACACAGTCAACAATTTGGCCATGAGTTTGTCTAAGGAACAATGGCTCTCCAAAACATCGGTTCCCCCGGGAAAAACAAGAAGATCGCTGCGACATATCGACACCACACTGGCAACCGATACGGGTACTCCTCTTCCCTTATTCGTGCAAATCTTACGTGCCTGCTTGCATGGTATCCATCCCACAGAATACACTAGTTGACCGCTTCTTCTTCATACTAGATGTTCCTAGTAACTCACAATGCACAAGGTTTCTCCTCATTTACTATTTCACCTTAGCTAGAGGTCCGTCGCCCCCCTGAATTTCAATTTCTGTCCAGTTGATTCCCAATTAATGGAAGCATTCCCCAGCGTAACAGGCGCTAGTATGCATATTATGCCGGGGAAGCAGTGCCTTGGTGTTTATCTTAGGGGCGTGTGCGACCTAGATCTACTGGCACCCGATCTGGAGACTAGAGGTCGGCCGGGATTAAGGGATGTCCTGGGGGCGCTGCCAAGCACGGCGGTGGTGTGAGGTCGAGGGGAGGGCGGGGCGGCGGAGGCAGGGGTCTGGGCCGGTGGTCGCTGGCAATTCGAGAAAGATCGTCAACAGTGACTGGCGGGAGGTAGACAAAGGCCATCTGCCCGTTCCTTATAGATCGGACGTATCATTAAAAAAATCGACTGACGTATTTATTTTCAGTCGACTGTTATCTTAGATATGACCACATGTGGTGGTGTGCTGGAGGAGTACCTGCATTTCCTGTGCTCATATATTACAAAATCATACGGAGTAGAATCTAATTTTTTTTTGCCATGCAATGTTGTAGAGCTATCATATGTCTCCTGTCATTTATTTTTCAGCCACCTGCTATCTGCTACTTTTACAGTGCACTAGTTCTGCACACACTTCACCCAGACTCTCACTATTGTGTTTTTATGCAAGGGTATTTCAGAGTCTGCCGAAAGAGAAGCAGCAAAGAAAAGAGAGAAGTCGCGACAGCTTTCTTCGCGGGTATGCACGACACGTTACAGCGCTATAAAGGGTGCAGTGTCAGCAGATGGAGACGGTAAACGTAGCTCTGGAGTTGATGACCTCGCTCGCAATGAACCACCACCCCAGGTGCTTGTTTAACTTCGCGGTGTCATATGTGGTTGCATGTTCCATATGGTGTCTAGCTTGTATTCGAAAGGCCGAAGTCGGTCTGATAATGAAAGATATTTTTTTACATGAACCACCATCCCGTGAGAGAAATAGCTAGTCAGGGCACGGGCCGAGCCAGTGACAAGCCCAGCAAAGATAGGCACAACCTGGAAGCCAACTAAAAAGCTGCAATGGTGGCGAAGCAGCCCGCTTCCCTGTAACATCCCAAAATTTTATTAAATTCGGATGTTAATAGAATCATTCAATGCATATCATATTTCTTTGCATTTTTGGAGTTTTTTTAAAAAAAAAAATTTATTCAAATAATATTTTCCACTCGAGAAAAACAAATGAGAGGGGATAAGATGACTTCCTCAAAATATAAAAGAGTGGGAAATTTTATTTTGAATATTATTGGAAGTTTTGGAGTTTATTTGGTATTTATTTTATCTGCAAAAAGTGCATTAATTGCATTAGGAAATATTTTCAAAATGTTCTGTGCTTAAGTTAATGTTCATTAGGCTTTAAATATTGCATAGTTATTTTATAAATTATTGTGGTGTTTTTATTAATTCTTTTGAATTAATTATGACCGCTTTAGTGTTCTGTTTAAAAAAAACACACGCACACACTCACCGCAGCCTGGACCGAAACTGGGTTCGGCCCAGGAGCGCCCCAACCGGCCCAGCTGGCCATTTGGCCCAAGGCCAGCCCCAGCGCCCGACGCCTTCCGCCCGGTCGACCGCACCGCGCCGCCCTCGCTCGCCTCCTCTCACTGCCGCTGCCAGGCGGGCCCCGCTCGTCAGCTCGTCCCCAACCTCCCGCTTGCCCCGCTCGGATGAGCCCACCGCCGCGCTCCCGCAACCGCCGGGCGAAGCCCTCGCGGATAACGCTTATCCGCTGCTCCCCGACGCCCTCCCCTCGCCTATATAAAGGCCACGACCCCCTCTTCCATCCTCGCCGTCCCGCATCTTCCCACGCCGCCCCTACCGCTCGTCGTCGCCGTTCGCATCTCGCCGGAGCTCCGAGCCCCGCCGTCCTCGCCCCGCCCGTCCGGACGTCGCCGACGCACGCCGCCACCACCTTCGCGACGCCCTCGACGCGCCGCACCTCCCCGTCTTCTTCCCCGACGCCGAGGACCGCCGTAGCCGCCGTCCCCTCCGCCACCGACGCCGCGCCGCCGTCTTCGTCGTCGCCGGCCACCACCTCCAGCCCACTGTAAGCCGCCGCCCCACCCTCGCCCGTTAGATCGGACCCCAACGGTCCAGATTAGATTAGGTTCGTTTTTTTTATTTTGCGAAGAGGTACGCGGTTAACCGCGGTTCCCTTAGACCGGCCGGTTTTATTTAAACCGAGCGTCGGTTTTTTCTTTAGTTAGCCGCCGCCACTGTTTTTCTTAGTTAGCGGCCGTTCGCCGTATAGCCTCCGCAGCGGACGCTGCTCGGCCAGCCACGAGCCACCACGTGGCCAGGGACTTGTTTGCGATAGTTTTCTTCTCTGTTTAGTCCCTGTAATTAGCAGATTAGTCCCTAAACTTCGCGTAGCCACAACTTTTTAACCGTAGATCCAAACTCGATGAAACCAGCGGCAAATTCTTCGTATTGTTTAGATCTATCCAGTGGTATCCTTTTTGCAAACTTTTGACAGATTCAAATTTGAATTTATTCAGATTTGAATTCGAACTTCAAATGGCCATATCTCCCAAACCGTAACTCCGATTAAGTTGATTCTTTTTGCACTTTGTCACCGTAGCCAAACCCTATCACCTGGACCTTTGTCACAATAATTTTTCACACACTAGAATCTGCCCATTAATATTTTTACTAGTATGCATAGTACTCACTATAGTTCACATCACTCTTTGAACCATAGGCCTATGTTGTTTTGCATCTAGAATATTTTTCATGCTAGTTAAGTGTGATGTTTGTTCATTTGGTTTTTCCGAGACTTTTGCTTTGCATGTTCTTCTTGGTTCTCTTGAATGTTTGTTTATGTTTGTTTATCTCCTTTGCGATAGATTGCCCGGAGTGCGAAGCAGAATATTTTCAGTCTTTAGAGTTCAACCAGCAGTACCAAGGCAAGTTGCATCTTGATCATGTTCCTTACCTATGTTTTTATTATGCACTTAGTTCTTTGCGGTAGGACTGCATGGTAGGAATTGATGCCGCATGACTATGCTTTTCACCCAGTAGTTCATTGAGGTAGGTCTGAACCATATGACATTGTCGCCATCGTTTTACATTATGTTGCTTCGCTAAGTAGACGTGGATTGGGGAGTGAACATTGTAAAGTATGAGTAACAATGTAGTAAGTAGGACCTAAGATAATTAATGAACTACCTGGGCGGAAACTTGATGGAATGGTGGCGAAGTACAGTGGGGCACGCATGGGAAATCCATGGTGGTGCACCACTAGTGGACCGTCCGCTCAGGCTCAAAGAGATCAATCGTATTCTCATGTCTAGAAGCTTACGTGTGCAGCCACAAGCCAATATGGGCTCTGGCTTAGTTGAGTAGTTAGTGTGACCCCTTCCGGGATGGGCTAGCAGATGTAGAAGGATGTAGGTGTACCGGCCTATCCGTGGGTTAAGGGGGAGCATTTTCGAAAGACTATGTCTCGATCTTCCGATCATGGAGGTGGTCGAGTCTTGTGGGGAAAAGTGCGCAACCTCTGCAGAGTGTCAACCTAATCGATTAGCCGTGTCCCCGGTTACGGACATCTTGAGCTTCTAGTAGTGAAAATGCTGGGAGATCTCCTCACCTTTAATTAAACAGTTGGGATTTAAATGAAACTTGGGAACGGATGGAGTTGGGTTTGCCAACTCATCCTATGCAAATGTGTAGTAGTAGAATAACATCTTTTCTAATAGGGAAAAACTAGCTTTATGCAAAAATTAAACTTAGAGCTTTCCACCAGCCAAATTGCATGTACAAGTAGGTTCATTACACTTATGATGTGACTTGCCAGTACATTCAATGTACTGACCTATATGGCTGCAACTTATCACGTTGCAGATATATCCGACGAGGATTAAGGTGCGATAGGTCGATGTTCTACACTCAACCTTGCTCGTGGAGTTGGACTCATTTACTACTTTGCTTCCGCAGTATTTGTTTATTGGCTCTATGCCCTATTTGGTAATAAATGTATTGCTCCTGGACTATCGATGTAATAAAGAGATGTGTGTTATTTCTGTTATTTCATCGAGTACTGTGTGTGCTAGCAAGTCGATCCAGGGACTAGCACGGTAAGCACAGAGACTTCGACTCTTACCGAGTCGGGTCGCTACAAGATGGTATCAGAGCACACGTTGACTGTAGGACGCGACCCCTAGAAAATGGAAAAGCCATAGGATAAAACTTTATTTTTCACTTTCCCTATATATCCTTTGGTCTCGTACCTTCTTTACTTCTGTACTAATTTCTTCCCTCTTTCAAAATTTAGATGTCGTCCGCCATTGTCGAGTTTGAGCAGCCCGATGAGACCATGCCTTTTGGACGGCAGCTGGTGAAGATCGTGAAGCACCTGAAGATTGGGCTTCCCACATTCACTGGAACCTTCACCGCCACCCTGCCCGAGGAGACATGTTGGAGGATCGATGCCCATATCCCTGGACGCATCCTCGGAAACCGCACCAAGCCCATTGATTTCCATGTGGATACTGCAACATGGGGCTTGGGCAGGGGCATCGCTGCTCACATTGCTCTCGGACGCATTCGGGAGGAGTATGACGAAGACCTCAAGAGGACCTCCTTCGTGATGTACGGACGCCGTGACGCAAAAGGAGATGTGGTGCGTACCCTGGAGGACGAGACGATAGCATCCCATATCCAGGACATGGAGGATCACATTCGTATGATGGAGCTGGAGCTGTCTGACAACATGATCGTCATCAAGAACCTCATGACTCGCAAGGCCGATCTCGAGGAGGAACTCCAAGACGCTCGCATCGAGCATGAGGGAGAGCTGGACGCACTACAGGAGAAGATCGACGATCTGAAGCTTGAGCTTGAGGAGGCCGAGGAGAAGCTGGATGAGGGAGAAAACATTCAGGAGGATCACTCGTATGGTGCCTATGTCAGCCAGGACAAGGACCAGGGTGATGAGCTTGGAGATGATGACACCGACAGTGATGCAAGGACACCTGATGTCAACATGGTTGACTGGTCTTCATCCGACGAGAGTTAGATTTTATACCACCATGAGAGTTAGAAATTTGATTTCGTTATCCGATTAGTTTTATTTCATTTGTGAGACCTTGTCAAATCTTGTGACATGGCTTACCTTAGGTTTGATTGTTCATGTGAACCCCTTTGAGTGAAATTGAATTGGAGTGATTTGAAGTTTTATTGCTATCATGTGCATATGGGTAGTATGATTTTACTCCCTAGGCCTTATTCTCTTCTGACTTCTCATCCACTCTAAACCCATCAGATGCCTTCAAGACGTGACCCGACCAACTTTCCGCCGGAGCTCACGCAATTGATCCAGCAGCAGAATGCTCTTATGCAGATGCTCATTCAGAACCAGAACCAGAACAACAACAACCCACCGCCGCCACCCCCAGTTGATAGTCTTACCCGTTTTCTGAGGCTGAAACCACCCGTGTTCTCCAGCAGCACGGAGCCAATCGTCGCAGATGACTGGCTCCGCAAGATAGGAAGGGAGCTAGCCACGGCAGGATGCAATGATGCTGAGAAGGTGAAGTTTGCCGCCCATCAGCTGGATGGCCCGGCCGCTGCTTGGTGGGAGAACTACACCACCACATACCCCTTGGAGAATGTGACTTGGACTCAGTTCCAGCAGGCATTCCGCACTGCTCATGTCTCAGCTGGAGCCATGAGTCTGAAGAAGAAGGAGTTCCGCAGCTTGCGCCAGGGAGGACGCACGGTATCCCAGTATGCTGAGGAGTTCAGTAAGTTGGCCCGTTATGCACCAGGGGACGTGGCCACTGATGCAGCCAAGCAGGAGAAGTTTCTGGAGGGACTAAACGATGAGTTGGGAGTTCAGTTGACTGTGGTGACCTTTGCGAACTATCAGGAGTTGGTTGATAAGGCTACCATTCTCGAGGGCAAGCACCAGCAGATGGAGAATCGTAAGAGAAAGTACGGTCATGGGAAGTATAACTCCGGAGTTCAACAAAAACCCCGCTATAGCCAGTACTCAGGAAGTTCTGGATCAGGAACTAGCAAGTTTGGAGGGAATCATCATAACCATGGAGGCCACATTCAGCATGGAGGAAATGGACACAACCACCATGGTCACAAGCATGGAAATGGCAATGGAGGGAATGGCAACCAGCAGCATTTCAACTCTTCTACACCAATGAAGAAAGATCTGAGTCACATCACTTGCTTCAAATGCAAGAAGACAGGGCACTACTCCAATGAGTGTCCTGAGGCGCAGAATGGAAATGGAAATGGCAATGGGAATTCTGGAGGCAAGAAGCCTAATCCTTTCACTAAGGGGCATGTGAATCATGTCAATGTGGAAGAGGTCTATGAACAGCCTGACGCAGTGATTGGTAAGTTCTTGGTTAATTTATTTCCAGCACTCATTCTTTTTGACACTGGTGCATCGCATTCATTCATATCGAGGGGATTCGTGGATAGACATAAGTTGCCTACCGTAGCTCTTAAGGCACCCATTCTAGTGAGTTCCCCAGGAGCCGAGTCTATGGCTAGTCAGGGATGTTTCCAGTTGCCTTTGAACATAGGGGGACATGTTTTCCCTACGGATATGATCATACTAGAGTCACAAGGGTTGGATGTAATCCTAGGGATGGATTGGATGTCCAAGTATGAGGGGACCATCGATTGTGCTAGTAGATCGATTTTTCTCACCACCCCAGAGAAGAAGAGGATCAAGTATGTATCCAGGCTTAAGCCTAAGAGGACTCAGGTGAACTCTCTTACGGGAGTTGTCCAGGAAGAAGTACCAGTGGTGAAGGATTATCCCGATGTATTTCCGGAGGAGTTACCAGGTATGCCGCCAGATCGGGAGATTGAGTTTTTGATTGAGTTGCTGCCAGGTACAGGACCTATCTCCAAGAGGCCGTATCGGATGCCCGCTAATGATTTGGAGGAAGTCAAGAAACAGATTAAGGAGTTGCTAGAGAAAGGGTATATTCGCCCGAGTTCATCACCTTGGGGAGCCCCAGTACTCTTAGTAGAGAAGAAGGATGGAACCTTGAGGATGTGTGTGGATTACCGCTCTTTGAACGAGGTGACCATCAAGAACAAGTATCCCCTACCGATGATCAATGACTTGTTTGACCAGCTAGAAGGAGCTAGTGTTTTCTCCAAGATCGATCTTCGATCGGGTTATCACCAATTGAAGATCCGTGAGAAGGATATACCCAAGACAGCTTTTACTACAAGGTATGGGCTTTATGAGTATACAGTCATGTCCTTTGGTTTGACTAATGCCCCTGCCTATTTTATGAGCATGATGAACAAGGTGTTCATGGAGTTCTTGGATAAGTTCGTTGTGGTATTCATTGATGACATATTGGTTTTCTCCAAGAATGAGGAGGAACACGCTGAACATCTGCGCTTGGTTCTGGAGAAGCTCAGAGAACATCAACTTTATGCCAAGTTCAGCAAGTGTGAGTTTTGGCTCAAGGAAGTCGGATTCCTTGGACATGTTGTGTCAGGTGAAGGGATTGCAGTGGACCCTACCAAGGTAGAGTCAGTCACAGAATGGAATGCACCCACCACAGTTGGCGAGATTCGCAGTTTCCTTGGACTTGCAGGATATTACCGGAGGTTTATTGAAAATTTCTCTAAGATTGCAAGGCCCATGACAACGTTGTTGAAGAAGGACACCAAGTTCGTTTGGACTGAAGAGTGTGAAGCCAGTTTTCAAGAGTTGAAGAAGCGTTTGGTTACAGCCCCAGTGCTAATCCTACCTGACATACACAAGGACTTTCAGGTGTATTGTGATGCTTCACGTCAGGGACTTGGAGGTGTTCTTATGCAGGAGGGAAAAGTTGTAGCTTATGCTTCACGACAGCTTCGACCTCATGAGTTGAACTATGCCACGCATGACTTGGAGTTAGCAGCCGTTGTGCATGCACTCAAGACATGGAGACACTATCTTATTGGGAATCGTTGTGATGTTTACACGGATCACAAGAGTTTGAAGTACATTTTCACGCAGAAGGAGTTGAATCTCAGGCAAAGGAGATGGTTGGAACTTATAAAGGATTATGACATGAGTCTGCATTATCATCCAGGAAAAGCCAATGTTGTGGCGGATGCTTTGAGCCGTAAGAGTTACGTTAACACCCTTACAGCAGGAGATTTACCTCAGGAGTTATGTGATGAGCTTAGAGACCTTCAGTTAGAAATAGTTCCAAGAGGTTATGTTGCCGCACTCGAGGTACAGTCCACCTTGTTGGGAAGAATCAGAGAAGCCCAGAAGTTGGACCAAGGTATTGCTGAGATAAAGGAAATGATGAGAAAAGGGAAAGCAAAAGGATTCCGTGAGGATGAAAATGGAACCATATGGTTTGAGCAACGGATTTGTGTACCCAATGATCCAGAGATCAGGAAGTTGATTCTTCAGGAGGCTCATGACTCACCATATTCGATACACCCAGGCAACACCAAGATGTATTTGGACTTGAAGGAAAGTTTTTGGTGGGCCGGTATGAAGAGAGAGATTGCCGAGTATGTGGCAATATGTGATGTATGTCAGAGAGTAAAGGCAGAGCATCAGAAACCAGCAGGTTTACTTCAGCCGTTGCCAATACCTGATTGGAAATGGGATAAACTTGGTATGGACTTTATCACGGGGTTACCCAGGACCCGTTCAGGTTATGATTCCATTTGGGTGATAGTGGATCGTTTGACCAAGGTTGCTCACTTCATTCCAGTGAAGACCACCTATACAAGTGCTAAGCTGGCAAAGATATATATGACCAGGATTGTATGTCTGCATGGAGTTCCGAGGAGCATCGTATCAGATAGAGGAACACAGTTTACCTCAAAGTTTTGGAATCAGTTGCATGAAACTTTGGGTACCAGGCTAGAGTTTAGTACAGCCTTCCATCCACAGACTGATGGGCAGACAGAGAGAGTCAATCAGATTCTGGAGGACATGCTGAGAGCTTGTGCGCTAGACTATGGGTCTAGTTGGGATGATAACTTACCCTACGCAGAGTTCTCGTACAACAACAGCTACCAAGCCAGTTTGCAGATGGCCCCTTTCGAGGCATTGTATGGCAGGAAATGCAGGACACCTTTGATGTGGAATGGAGTTGGAGATCGCAAATTATTTGGACCTGATTTGATCAGGGATTCAGAGGAGAAGGTCAAGTTGATTCGTGACAGACTTAAGATAGCCCAGTCAAGGCAGAAAAGCTATGCTGATGCTAAACGCAAGGAAGTGATCTATGAAGTGGGAGATAGAGCATATCTTCGAGTGTCTCCACTTCGAGGTATTAAGAGATTTGGAGTCAAAGGAAAGTTAGCACCACGATTTGTGGGACCATATAGAGTTCTGGAACGCAGAGGAGAGGTTGCATACCAGTTGGAATTACCAGAGGCTTTGACAGGAGTTCATGATGTGTTCCATGTTTCCCAGCTGAAGAAGTGTCATGCAGAGATGGCGGATATTCCTTTGAGGGATACAGTGCCACTCGAGGCAATTCAGTTAGAGAGCGATCTGACTTATGAGGAGAAGCCTATTAAGATTCTTGAGACTGCAGAGAGGATCACTCGAACCAAGATCATCAGGTTCTGCAAAGTTCAGTGGAGTCACCACACCGAGGAGGAAGCTACCTGGGAAAGAGAAGAAGATCTCAGGCAGGACCATCCACACCTTTTTGCTGGCCAACCCGAATCTCGAGGACGAGATTCATCTTAAGGGGGGTAGGTTTGTAACATCCCAATTTTTATTAAATTCGGATGTTAATAGAATCATTCAATGCATATCATATTTCTTTGCATTTTTGGAGTTTTAAAAAAAATATTCAAATAATATTTTCCACTCGAGAAAAACAAATGAGAGGGGATAAGATGACTTCCTCAAAATATAAAAGAGTGGGAAATTTTATTTTGAATATTATTTGAAGTTTTGGAGTTTATTTGGTATTTATTTTATCTGCAAAAAGTGCATTAATTGCATTAGGAAATATTTTCAAAATGTTCTGTGCTTAAGTTAATGTTCATTAGGCTTTAAATATTGCATAGTTATTTTATAAATTATTGTGGTGTTTTTATTAATTCTTTTGAATTAATTATGACCACTTTAGTGTTCTGTTTAAAAAAAAACACACGCACACACTCACCGCAGCCTGGACCGAAACTGGGTTCGGCCCAGGAGCGCCCCAACCGGCCCAGCTGGCCATTTGGCCCAAGGCCAGCCCCAGCGCCCGACGCCTTCCGCCCGGTCGACCGCACCGCGCCGCCCTCGCTCGCCTCCTCTCACTGCCGCTGCCAGGCGGGCCCCGCTCGTCAGCTCGTTCCCCAACCTCCCGCTTCTCCCGCTCGGATGAGCCCGCCGCCGCGCTCCCGAACCCGCCGGCCGAAGCTCTCGGGATAGAGCTTATCCCGCTGCTCCCCGACGCCCTCCCCTCGCCTATATAAAGGCCAAGACCCCCTCTTCCATCCTCGCCGTCCCGCATCTTCCCACGCCGCCCCTACCGCTCGTCGTCGCCGTTCGCATCTCGCCGGAGCTCCGAGCCCCGCCGTCCTCGCCCCGCCCCGTCCGGACGTCGCCGACGCACGCCGCCACCACCTTCGCGACGCCCTCGACGCGCCGCACCTCCCCGTCTTCTTCCCCGACGCCGAGGACCGCCGTAGCCGCCGTCCCCTCCGCCACCGACGCCGCGCCGCCGTCTTCGTCGTCGCCGGCCACCACCTCCAGCCCACTGTAAGCCGCCGCCCCACCCTCGCCCGTTAGATCGGACCCCAACGGTCCAGATTAGATTAGGTTCGGTTTTTTTTATTTTGCGAAGAGGTACGCGGTTAACCGCGGTTCCCTTAGACCGGCCGGTTTTATTTAAACCGAGCGTCGGTTTTTTCTTTAGTTAGCCGCCGCCACTGTTTTTCTTAGTTAGCGGCCGTTCGCCGTATAGCCTCCGCAGCGGACGCTGCTCGGCCAGCCACGAGCCACCACGTGGCCAGGGACTTGTTTGCGATAGTTTTCTTCTCTGTTTAGTCCCTGTAATTAGCAGATTAGTCCCTAAACTTCGCGTAGCCACAACTTTTTAACCGTAGATCCAAACTCGATGAAACCAGCGGCAAATTCTTCGTATTGTTTAGATCTATCCAGTGGTATCCTTTTTGCAAACTTTTGACAGATTCAAATTTGAATTTATTCAGATTTGAATTCGAACTTCAAATGGCCATATCTCCCAAACCGTAACTCCGATTAAGTTGATTCTTTTTGCACTTTGTCACCGTAGCCAAACCCTATCACCTGGACCTTTGTCACAATAATTTTTCACACACTAGAATCTGCCCATTAATATTTTACTAGTATGCATAGTACTCACTATAGTTCACATCACTCTTTGAACCATAGGCCTATGTTGTTTTGCATCTAGAAATATTTTTCATGCTAGTTAAGTGTGATGTTTGTTCATTTGGTTTTTCCGAGACTTTTGCTTTGCATGTTCTTCTTGGTTCTCTTGAATGTTTGTTTATGTTTGTTTATCTCCTTTGCGATAGATTGCCCGGAGTGCGAAGCAGAATATTTTCAGTCTTTAGAGTTCAACCAGCAGTACCAAGGCAAGTTGCATCTTGATCATGTTCCCTTACCTATGTTTTTATTATGCACTTAGTTCTTTGCGGTAGGACTGCATGGTAGGAATTGATGCCGCATGACTATGCTTTTCACCCAGTAGTTCATTGAGGTAGGTCTGAACCATATGACATTGTCGCCATCGTTTTACATTATGTTGCTTCGCTAAGTAGACGTGGATTGGGGAGTGAACATTGTAAAGTATGAGTAACAATGTAGTAAGTAGGACCTAAGATAATTAATGAACTACCTGGGCGGAAACTTGATGGAATGGTGGCGAAGTACAGTGGGGCACGCATGGGAAATCCATGGTGGTGCACCACTAGTGGACCGTCCGCTCAGGCTCAAAGAGATCAATCGTATTCTCATGTCTAGAAGCTTACGTGTGCAGCCACAAGCCAATATGGGCTCTGGCTTAGTTGAGTAGTTAGTGTGACCCCTTCCGGGATGGGCTAGCAGATGTAGAAGGATGTAGGTGTACCGGCCTATCCGTGGGTTAAGGGGGAGCATTTTCGAAAGACTATGTCTCGATCTTCCGATCATGGAGGTGGTCGAGTCTTGTGGGGAAAAGTGCGCAACCTCTGCAGAGTGTCAACCTAATCGATTAGCCGTGTCCCCGGTTACGGACATCTTGAGCTTCTAGTAGTGAAAATGCTGGGAGATCTCCTCACCTTTAATTAAACAGTTGGGATTTAAATGAAACTTGGGAACGGATGGAGTTGGGTTTGCCAACTCATCCTATGCAAATGTGTAGTAGTAGAATAACATCTTTTCTAATAGGGAAAAACTAGCTTTATGCAAAAATTAAACTTAGAGCTTTCCACCAGCCAAATTGCATGTACAAGTAGGTTCATTACACTTATGATGTGACTTGCCAGTACATTCAATGTACTGACCTATATGGCTGCAACTTATCACGTTGCAGATATATCCGACGAGGATTAAGGTGCGATAGGTCGATGTTCTACACTCAACCTTGCTCGTGGAGTTGGACTCATTTACTACTTTGCTTCCGCAGTATTTGTTTATTGGCTCTATGCCCTATTTGGTAATAAATGTATTGCTCCTGGACTATCGATGTAATAAAGAGATGTGTGTTATTTCTGTTATTTCATCGAGTACTGTGTGTGCTAGCAAGTCGATCCAAGGACTAGCACGGTAAGCACAGAGACTTCGACTCTTACCGAGTCGGGTCGCTACATTCCCACCAGGCTCTCTGGTCCTAGATGATCATGCTCACCTCTCCAGTCGGATGTCTAGCTTGTATTGCTTCCAATTTGGTTAAATTGCATCTGCTTAGCTTACACATTATACCTTTGAATATGACATGCCTTTCTGTTTTTGGTACATACTAGTACATCTGTGTATTAACCATGTTCTTACATCAAACTAATGTTCTTGTGTATCCCTCATCAATCACTTATGACGAGGCAGGCAGGCAAGGGGACTACTCCTCATTTAAAGAATGCAGTGTCAGCCTCCCGACATGATTCTCAAGAAACAGAAATGCTAGATGAAGATAGTGAACATAGCTCTGTAGTTGATTAAAGCATTTCCCCTACACTAGCATCGCAGGTGCTTGCTCTAACATGGCAGCGTGATATGTGGTTGCATGTTGCATATGGTCTCTAGATTGTAATTCTTCCAATCTGGTTAAACTGCATGTGCTAGTCTGCTTAGCTTATACAGTATACCTGTTAATGTGACATGCCTTCCTGCATTTAGTACATAGTACATCTGTCTATTAAGCATGTCCTTACATAAAACTATTTTTTTATCCTGCATCATTCAATATGATGAGACACCTTTAGTATATGCAGTGCGATATTAGTTGCATCTTTCATATGATTTATAGCATGCGCTGCTTATGATTTGTTGAAATTCCATTTATGATGGGACGCTTTTAACTTGGCAGAGTCATATTCGTTGCATCTTTCATGTGGTGTCCAGCTTGCATTGCTTCTTATTTGCTGGAATGATTTCTGGTTAGTTTACACAAATAGTTGTGAACATGCCACACCGTCCTGTTTTTCGTACATATTCCATCCTGGTATCATGTGTTTGCCTTACATCAAAGTAGGGATTGTCAGTATCACGCATGAATGAGTTTTGAAGAGAGAATTTTATTGCTTTTTCTTGTCAGTTTTACTTGACAATTCAAAATCAATAAAGAGGAAGGAAGTTAGCAAGGCAGCGGATAATGGTGCTCCTTCCAAACGGAGGGCCTCTACAATTTCTAATCCTCCACACCCCGAAGATGATTTCCAAGACAACACGTGCATAGACACTCAACAAAGCTGTGTTTATGATGAGCACGTCTCCCCTAGTGCAGCATCACCGGTGCTCCCTCTAACTTGGCACTATTATATGTGGTTGCATGTTATGTGTGATGTCTAGCTTGTATTGCTTCTAATTTTGTTGAATTCCATCTGCTTACTTTACACATTATACTTGAATAAGACACGTGTTCCTGTTTCTAGAACATACAATATCTGTCTATCACACCATGTTCTTACATCAAATTACTACTGTTGTGTAACCTGCAACAATCACTTATCATAAGACATGTTTGACTTCGGAGTGTGATATAGGTTACATCTCACATTCTTTTCTAACTTGTACTACTAATTTGTTGAAATGGCACTTATGACGAGATAGTTTTAACTTGGTAGAGTGATATTCGTTGCATCTTTCATATGGTGTCTAGCTTTCATTGCTTCTAATTTGTTGAAATGCCTTCTCCTTAGTTTACACATCATAAGCTGTGAATATGCAATGTTGTGAATATGCAATGGCACTAATGACGAGAGACCTCTAACATGGTAGTGTGATGTTGTTTGCATCTTGCATATGATTTATTTCTTGTACTGCTTCACATTTGTTTAAACGCCATTTATGATCAGACATTGTTAACTTGGCAGAGCGATATTTGTAGCATCTTTCATATGGTGTCTACCTTCCATTCCATTGCTTCTAATTTGGTGAAATGTCTTCTTCTTAGTTTACACATCATAGTTCTGGTTATCTCTTCCGTCCTGTTTTTCATACATATTACATCCTCCTATCATGTGGTTGTCTAACATCAAGTTCAGTTCGTCTGCATCACACATCAGTTTGTTTTGAAGAACTAAATTGTTATTTGTTTTTCTTGTCGGCTTGACTTAACATGGCACAGAGAAAGAGGAAGAAACACAGAATGGCAGGGAATGAGAAGCGGATGAATCCTGCAGATTCTGCTGGTACTGATGGTGCAATAGAAGGTCAAAGTCCAGCGGAAAATTCTACAAACACGCCAGCCCATGCTACACGAGCTGCAAAAAAAGCCAAATAGAAACAAATAGCTGCCACCAAACAAGCAGAGATAGCCCTAGTTCTTGCAACACCTACCACAGTACTAGCAGCTGCACGACTTACTCGTGCGTCAACTGAGCTAGCAGCACGTTCCCAAGCTCCCTTGCCACCCAACACTACTTCCCAAGCACTCTTGACACAAGATGAGTTGGCAATATCAGATGAACCTTGTGAGCTTCAACAACAAGAAGGTAGTTGCTGGAGTCAAGTTACAGTTGCATGCTTCTTTATATGTAGACTCACAGTTTGATGTACACTAACACTTCCTATGTTCGTTGTTGGACTAGCAGCTAAGAGCAAGAGGAAACAAACATCATGTATAATGCTCGATAGGTTGACTAAACCTAGAGGAAGAATGGAGATCCATTTTGAGGCAAGTTTAACAAGGCCACGTGATGCTACACAGTCAGCCAAGTTAGTATCAGAGGCAGCGGTTGCCATTAGGTGTCATGTACGTATCCTCCCAACATGGATTCAGTACAGGAATGACAAAGATGAAACTCAGTTCAACACCTTCCTCGACCATTTATCTGTAAGTATGGTTATGTATGGAAACTAGTAATATCGTCTTGCTCTGTCCCATACTTTCTAGGTTGCTGATAATGAGACTCCCATAATTTTCAACAGATGAGGTTCAAGTTGGATAGCCAAGATGATGCACCAGACAAGCTTGCACCCATGTTTTCAAGTCTGCTCTGTGACAGTATCGGTATAACTTGAGGAAAACTCACTTTGAAGGCAAGGCTAACAGTGAACTTTCCCAAACATCTCTAGTGGAAAATATATCGGATGAAGACTGGAGGGGCGTTGTTAAACACTGGTCTGATCGGAAGTATCAGGTACATTATATATATGTGATCAGATCACATGTTGAAGTCCTATTTATGCATGTGCCACACAAATCTATCTTCTTATAGGTGAACTATTCAAAGAACAAGGCCAACCGTGTCGGGGAGGCTGATTCCACCAACACCTATGGGGACAGGGCCCCTTTCGGTTCGGTGAGGGCGGAGGCCGCACAAAGAGCGGATCGAGGCGGTACACGCGAGCGGTTTTTACCCAGCTTCGGGCCGCACGGATGCGTAAAACCCTACTGCTGCTTGTTTGTGTGTATTGAATTCTTGCTCAGGAGCGACGGACGCTGCCCGACTGAGCGTGAGAGTGTTTCTGGTGTTTTGAATGAGCCGAACTGGCCGACCCCCCCCCCCCCCCCCGAACCCCTTCTACGTTGCGCCTGGGCCTCCTTTTATACTTTCAAGGGGTCACCGACAGGGGGCAACGTAGACAGGAAGGGTAAAAATGGAAAAGGATGCGGTAGGTGCAACTACCGCTACTGTGGATACAGTGCACCCTACCTAACTCTGACGGCAGGGGACAAGGGCATTAAATGCCTGTCTGAGTTGCCTAAACAGTGCAAAAAGTGACCGTTAGGAGCGCCACCGTTTGCCACGATGGCCTTCTCTTCATCTCCGCTTGCCACCTCGCACACCTAGCTGCACAGCCTCCTGCCACGTGTGCTTGGGAGAGTCCTAGAGCGACACGCTAGCAGGTGTGCTGGAGCGCGGGCACGAAGTGGGGGTTTCCCGCGGCAAGCTCCTTGCCGCGGTCGTCGTCTTGTCGTGTTTGGGAGCTTGTCGCTCACCGGGCCTTGCCGGGACGCAGGGCGCGTCATGGCAAGCTTTCTTGGTATGCCTTGAGTGGCCTTCCCGGCAAGCTCCTCTTGCCGGGGTCTTGTCTCTTCCCGGCAAGATCCTCTTGCCGGGGCCTGGGTTGGCCTTCCCGGCAAGCTCCTCTTGCCGGGGCCATAGTTTGAGTACTTTGTTCTTGAATGGTCTTCGAGGGAGCCACGGAGGGTCTTGGCGGTCACCCGGCAAGCCTTGCCGCGGGGCGCTGCAACTGCCCGTGCACGAGTTCAGGATACTAGGGTACCCCTACTCTAGTACACCAACAAATCGTAAGAAAGTGAAATTCCAATAGACGGCGGGATCTCGTAGCTATATTGCACACTATGAGGCTCTTGTAATTAGCTGCCATTTCATTCTTTTCGCTGTACCATATTATCAGATCTATATTGACTTCTTCGAAATGCAGAGGAAAGCCTGCAAGGACCAAAAAGTACCTGAACCAAATGTTGTGGAAATCTTCAAGGACTGTCACACCAGCAAGAAGAAGGGCATGACTACACTAGTCAAAGCCGCTGTTGTAAGTCCTTAATCCTCATGCCTTTTAACTACTACTTACTCTGACTTGTGCCTTGAACTGCATGGTTTGCAGCCAATGTCTATTACTCTTTTCAATTTTATACACAACTGTCTTAGCATATCATTGCACCTTACAAGGTTTAAAAGAGAGGAGCGATGTTCCTTTGATCTTGACCCGTAATCTAGTTCCATGCTGGACTTGCCCACACAATGTTACAATTTCCTATTTTTTTGTTCTTAGTTGTTTTGTGATATGAATGATGTCATACTATGCTTACCGTATTATAAACTTTGTCTCTTTATCCTTAGCCCTCAATACAATGTGAAGAAATAGACAATACATTAGCGATGGTACATGGTCATATGTTTGGAACCTGGTTTTATTATGTACTTTGCAATAAAATACAACTAATATTTTACATGGCTTCACCAGAATTAGTTCTGTATATAGACCAAAGCTATTTTGTTTGGTTTTGCTGCCTCCTTAATATCTTCTGTTCTGGTACTACTAATGTAAAACCTCAACTTTTCAGCGAGCTATGGAAAAAATGGTGGAACCGCCACCTTCTGAAGGTGGCAAGGCAACTATAACTGCAATGTCAGCTCTTGCTGGAGTGGGTTAGTACCTGTCCACTAACAGTGCCAAAAGCACGTTCCTCCGTAATACTGGGTGGGTTGTTAAGGCAATATCGTCCAAACTGCCTCATGATCAAGATATGCAAGCTCAAACCAATGTTGTATCTGCGCTCCAGACACAAGTCCATTCCCTAACAGAGACCCTTTGTGAAACAAGGAGAGACATTGTTCGATATGCATGGTTTTGAAACCAGACTATCAGACATTTCCTATGTTGTTCAGGAGCCTAGGGGAAATGAGGGCGGTTATGGTGCTCCGTCGAACAATAGAACATGAAAACGCAACAGTCAGGTCAAATGAACTGAGCTTTTGAAGTTCTGGTGGTGCATTTATCTGTTAGACTGTTAGGTTTTATGCCAACCTTCCTTTTGTTATATAGTTGTAATTTATTTTGGTGCGATACAAAATTTATTCTTAACGTGCAACCACCGGCTGAAGAAAACAGCAAGCCATTTTTGTATAGTGTAGGGTGTTCCCTATGTTTGCACTGGTGGCGATATTTGATGCCGAGTGGATGTAATCTGTGCAATCGCCTTAATAGCCTAGTGTTAGTTTCGACCTTATTTATTTCGTAGTCTTCTTTTTCCCTGGTTTTCTAGTGGCCGCAACTACCAAGGGCCATATACGGGCCATAGGATCCATGGGTCTCCTACGGGCCGTCGATAAATGGGCCTCCAACAGGGCCGTAGAATCGGTCCTCGGGCCATCAGATAAATGGGTCTACATGGACCATAAACGGGCGTAATTGGTATCGGCCCAGCACGGTAACGGGTCGTTAACAGGACGTAGGGCAGCAAAGGCCTAATTCTATCACAGGCATAACGGGTCGTTAATGGGCCACAATATAGGACGGGCTGGAAACGGCGCAACGGGTTAACAGGCCAGAAATGGGCTGACTCTTGCCATGAGCTGAATTTGGCCCATTAGGGTAACAGGCCAGTAACGGGACGACTCTTGCCATGGGCCGAATTTGGCCCATTAGGGGAACAGGCCAGAGACGGGTCGACTCTTGCCATGGGCCGAATTTGGCCCATTAGGTTAACAGGCCAGTAACGGGCCGACTCTTTCCATTGGCCGAATTTGGCCCATTAGGAGAATATGCTAGTAATGGGCCGAAAGTAATCGAGGGCCGAAAAGGAGCCCAAGAACGTATGGGCCGTCAATAGGCCAAAAGTTAACACGGGCTGGAAACGGCCCATGTAAATCACGGGCCGTTAACGGGTACAAAGAAAATTACTGTTCATTATGGGCTAGAGTCACCGTGGGCCTGTAAAGGGCCGAAAGATACGAAGGCCTCATATGGGCCGAAAGACGTCGTAGGCCATACATGGGCTGAAAGTGAAATGGGCTGGTGTTATATTCGACGGCCCACATGACGTTGTTGGGCCGATTTCCTTCAGGGCCTAACGGGCCGTGAGTTAACGGGCCGTAGAATGGGCTATTTGCAAAGAGACCGTTAACAGGCTTTTCATAGGCCAGCCCGTTAACTTTTGACCAAGTCAAACGGGCTAGCTTGGTAAGCTAAATGGGACAGTGCTGGGCCGTGGCACGTGTCGACATATCATAGGCACCTATCTGACCAACTAACGAGCTGACACGTGTTTCGTCCTGCCAATAAGAATTTTACACATGGAAATTTCCCATTGGTCAGGGCTGTTAACGGGTTATCGGATCCAAAACCCGACCAGATAGCTTAACGGTGTTCCCGTACGATGGATGCCACGTGTCGGTCACCCTTGACGAAAGCACTTCTGTGACGCGCGATTTATCGTCATGGAAGTGGACACTTCCGTGATGATAATTTTGGTAATGTTATGGAACACTTCTACGACAGCACAGGTATGACTATCTTGATTCTCTCATAAATTTGTCATGGATGTACATGCATGACAAAAAATGCGACCTACTGTGACAAACACGTATCATCCCAGAAGTGTATTTTTTTAGTGGGGCTCAGCGCAACACACCCCTCAAATTAAACTAAGCACAACTGAAATTAAACTATGCAACTAATACGGTAGACACTGTATTAGAAGTTTAGAACCACCATGAGCAACAACACTGCCACCTTACTCTGAGTCCTTGTCCATGTCCTCGACTTCGTCCTTGTCCCTCTTCCTCTTGGCCGATACTTCTTTGCTTGAACCGCACACTTGGATGTTTCCCTTCATCCAACCCTTGTAGATATTGAAACAAAGGTAGCCATCCATTGCAGCGTAGTGGATGTGGTCTATATCTAGTACATTCCGCTGCCATGCATGATGATGAAACGTGTAATGAGGTTTCTCCAGTTTACGATACGAAGGATGAACCATGGCTCCTACCAGGGTCAGCATTGAAGGCTGACGAGAGGGCAGCAACCGATTCTTCTGGAGGTCGAAGGGGTTGCCTACAACGAGGCCTATCCGACTCAGGACTTCTTTGTCGTTCTTAAAGTCTACATTAACGAATTTCACTGTTTATCCTTGAGGAAGTTCTTAAAATCCCGGCACTCAACGTTGGCATGGCATATGTGGTAGACCAAGCAAACGTTATGTATGCAAACCTGGATCACGGCGGGCTTCTTCCTCTCTTCGTCCTTTAGATCCTTCTCTCGTCCCAGGACTGTGGTGCACTCAACATCTAGCCCAGCGACCCACTCATCATCTGAGTTTTCGAACATGTGTCTGAAGCGAGAAAGGCGTCCTTTCACGTCGCGGAAGAACAGGTGTAGATGACGTCGAACTCATCGCCGGTGATGGTTCTAACCTTTTACTCACCGCCGATCATGGAGATTTGGGACGCCATGGAATTGGGAGGAGGGTTAGGATTAGTGGAACTGCCGTAATGTGAATGGACGGGACGACTAGGAGTGAACCGTCGTAGTATTGAAGGACGTGCGGGGACGAGTAGGAGCGAACTGCCAGCGTGCGAACGGCAGGGTACTGGCTTTCCATTCTCCCATGATACGGGCTTCCGAGAGCGCTTGGATCTGAGACCGAACGGTTGCAGGGCGTGATTCTAGACCTATGGGTGAATATCCAATCCTGGAGGATTATTCTACAAATTTTCAGCAACTTAGCATGCGACCGTTTGATCTCAGATCCAAGGCTGCCAGCAGCCCGTATCATGGTCGCGCCTACCATGACCGTCGCGTCGCTCGCGTGGTCGCGCCCTTGGAGATTTAACACGATGCGTTAGGCTATCTGATGTTGGCATGTCATACATAGTCATCACTTAGTCACTCATACTACAACAAGGTTGGCTATAAGTGTATTTTTTTACTTCTCTCTATCTCTTTCTTCATACTCCCTCCGTCCCATAATATAAGAACTTTTTTGACACTAGTGTAGTGCCAAAAATGTTCTTATATTATGGGACACATGGAGTACTAGTATTTATTGCATTTGCCAAGGAGTGACCTCTTCCAATGAAATGGTGTTGCTAAGTTTGCTTCATTTAATTAGCTATAGACTCAAAATTGTCTTTTCACCTAGGTACACGTGCTTAGCACCATTTCTTCCTTGGGTTGCCAAACTAGTCTCTCTCTTCTTGATTAACTTGCCACATCAGACTTTATGCCTATGTGGCAAGCTTAGCACCTGTAGGAGCAAGTAAAAGTAAGTACAATAGTGCGCTTTACATGGCATTTTTGCATATGTGGAGGAAAGAGAGGCAAGGAAAAAGTGGAGAAGTGGGCTCTCATGCAAGAGCCAGCCTCTACTACATGGTGGAGCATTGGGAGAGGCACATGTATGGAGGTGGTCAGGAATCGGGAGACTCACGCCGGTCATAGTGCCGGAGTTAAAATGATAATGGCAAGTCAAATCATGGGGCCCCACCTGTCCAGCAGTAACTCACTGTCAAATCACACAACCCTACGATTGCAGCAGCCTACTCCCTCGTCTTCTCGTGTCTCTGCTGAACCGACTAGGCGGAACTGCCCCGCCTACTGCGCAGGAAAAGCCCCGCCCTCGACTTTTAAATACAACTACACCCGCGTAAGAATCCAATGATATACTTTTTGTGACATAGTAACTCATATTTAGTTAGTCAAATGGATGACCTAGACCTACGTGTAGGCCCTATAAACCGATACGCCTAAAAATAAAAAACCGAGACGGAGAGGGTAGTTCAACACGTATCTTTTTAGATCAATATAGTCGGGATTCACCAAGGAGCAAAACCCCCAAGTGGTAGGTTGCTCCTGTCGTGTTGGCGTAGCAACTCAAGCAGGGTCAGTCTGCACACGAAATGAAGACACACTTAATAGGACCCCTTTGGCCGACATGTGGCTCATCCACCGTCTTGTTCCACATGCAATGCACCAAATTACAGTTCGGAGCAGCGGTTGGAATTGGAGGCACCCCGGTCGTAGCGCCGCAGTAGTAGAAAATGAGCGATGAGGGGTCAAATCACAAAGCCCCACCTTTCCCGCATTAAGCTGGACGGACGAAGCAACCATCATTTCACTCTAGGGCACAAGAGCATAAAGAAAAGAGAAAACAATGATGCGTGCGGCAGCTACCTAGGCCACCCTAGGGTAGGAGTCTCCACTACAGATCCTTTTTTTAAAAGCGCCTCCACTACAAATCGGCTTCTCCCTCGTCCTCTTGAAGAAAACCGATGATGAGTGCGGCGGTAGGGTTTGTAGGAGTACTACGGCGTGCGAGGCCACGTCGTAGTAAACGGGTTCGAGTCGACGCCTTAAATATGTGTGGGCCACTTGGTTTTACGAGAACGAGGCAGCATTTTGGGTTCGGGGACCAGTGGAGATATAGTACGTACAAAAAATTGTGGACGTAGGTTCGATCGAAAGGCAGTGATGCATGGGCCCTGCATTTTAATATACCCGGGGCCGCGTGAAATTTGCTACTCAATTCAAAACTAGTAAGGTACACATGTATTGAACGCATGAGATTTCGAAATCAAATTATGAATAAATACACATTATAGCATGTAAAGCTTTGAGTCATATATGCATGATGTAGCTGTTCGTTTAGTTCTTATAGTTCATTTCATTCAAAATCAATTAGTTTTATAAAAATGTTAAGATTCATGGGGTTGTGCATTGTAAATCATAAAGTAAAAAACAGATAATGGCAATTCATTTAGAAAAAAATAATCAATTATGATACAGAAGATTCTAGAACAAAGGAGAAGTGCTTGTGTTTTGAGGTTTGTGCATTATGCTTAAGTTCAACCATGCAGTCTTCTAAATTGTACATGTGGCAGATTTGGTGGAATTTTGATGATATCCAACGGCCAGTAGTGCTCGGATTTGCCTGTCTCTACACTCTCGGATTAGCTTCATCCAGCGACCATCTTTCAAAGTTATTGGCACCGTATATAGTTCTTGTGCCATAGTTGCATGTTTTGGAAAAAAGCTACTAGTGGATTGTACTAGCTATTTGGGAATAGAGAAGATCTATACATGGAAGTTGTAGGGAAAGAGATGACATGGAGCATCTCAATTCCTATGAGTAGGGATTGGAAAAGAGATGTCATTTGGTTCACATCATAGGAACTTTTCTATTGAATATAGAGATGACATGTATCTCAATTCCTATGAGGAGGGATTAGAAAAGAGATGTAATTTGGTTCATATCATAGGAACTTTTCTATTGAATCTATACCTATACTAATTTTAGACTTCCCAGAAATTACCACGTTAATCAGTAATTAGGAATCGTTAATCTGGTGGGACCGAGTTATAACGGTGTAGATCTAATCGTAAAATCCTAAGCCAAAGAAAAAAGCTTTTTCTTAAGCGTTAAATTTGCGTTACTTTTGTCGTGGGAAAAAAAAGAGCCAACGTGACCCACCATGCACGTTCCAAAGACCCATTATAGTTTCCATGTTAATTAAGGCATAATTAATCATAGGAAAAATGCTCTAAATTATTTCCATTACTCTTGCGGTAAAAGAAAACCAGCCTAATAGGCCTCTTCCAGAACTAAATCAGATTCGTAATCTATTTTTCCTACTCTACCTCCGACCTGACCCAGCCTACACATATGAAACACCTTTTGAGGTTTCCACGTTAATTGAGCCTTAATTCTAGGGAAAATGCTACTGATAAATTATTTCCATTATTACTCTTGCTGTAAAAAAAAACAACCAGATCAGCCTGTTTCAAAAATAAAACAGAGTTGTCATCTATTTTCCATAACCTACCTCCAAGATCACCAACTCAAGAAATCACCTCCGCTTAACCCTTGATCGAGAGCTCTTGGTTGAGGTCTTAATCGCCTCTTTCATGGTGACCTGGTGCCAATCTTGGGGTGCAGGCCATATGCATGTTCGCCTCCACTTAACCCCTGGTCAAGAGCTCTTGGCCGAGGTCTCAATCGCCACAAGATATGGCAGCCATGGCCTCTTCCTCCTGGTGCTATCAGGCATCTCTCTCTCTCTCTCTCTCTCTCTCTCTCTCTCTCTCTCTCTCTCTCTCTCTCTCTCTCTCTCTCTCTCTCTCTCTCTCTCTCTCTCTCTCTCTCTCTCTCTGGTGCTGACGAGAACTTGGCTCAGTTAGATCTAGCGGCAAATATAAGAGAAGCGAGATTAGCATGCAGGTGATCAGCATCATCAACTGATATATAATTGGCTGGATCCACATCATATAGTAAATTGGGCGACGAAGTGCAGTGCAGGACCTTCCACCATGTAGTGAATAATATATTAAGCATCGCCCTGCCCAGCCTTCTGATTAGGTAAATACAATGCGTTGTCTCTACGTTGTTTACCTTATCCAGCAAGGGTGCATATGAGAAGCTCTTCTTGGCTGCAGGATCGTCGCGGTCGAGGACGCGGTGATAAGCTCACCATTAAGCAACTGATCTGGAGATGGATTAATCGTGTAAAGAAAATTTTCCTCTGAGATAGAATAATTTTTACTTACTTTATTTAATTACAATGTCTTTTTAGGATGCACCTCTGTATGGTATATATTTGTCTGCTTAGAGCATGAAAATTTGCTCAAGGAAACAATTTTCATGTTTTTATCGCAGATATGAGCTCTCTTTTTGTCTAAATTTTTCATATTTTATACCTGATCCTGACACTTTTTTTACTATCACCAATCTCCATTGATAATCTCACCTGTTCCTCATCTCTGACACGTAGCGTAAAATATCCAATCATATTGATAAGATCAGCGTCTCTCTTGATCATACAGACCTCCAAATCCACAATAATTATTCAATCCAGCCCATCAAGTTGTTCATCGAGCAACCACCGATGCCCATGGTACGAGTAAAAAGAGTATCTTTCAATCTAGTTCGTGTTTGTTACCTCTTATACTTGGACTGTACTTCTGACTTTCTGTCCTATATGCGCATTTTGTTCTCACACTGTATGTTGGGCCTCATTTGACTGGTATTATAAGAATTTCAAATACAATTCATCTTTTTTTTCTAGGTTCCGAGCATAATACGCAACCGATTTTATTTTCTCCGGGGATTCTATTTTAATCAGGTATGTTTCTCTGACGGACAACCAGTCAATTGTTTCCCAGGCTAGCATCACACATGTTATTATGTGCAAGAAATGAAATTATGTTCCATGCAATAAACTTTGCATGTACACAGAAATTTTTGACCTTATCAACAAAGCCACCAGATCACGAAATTTGAGGTATTCTAATTAACCTTTTCAGAATGCCTGAGACTAAATTAGAGCATAACTATGGAAGCCATGCCATGCAAAATAGGCCCATGCATGAATCATATATCTCAATAGGTCGCCTTCTTGCCAAACTTCGCATTGACTAAAGTATCGAAGGTTAGAGTTTTCCATCTTCTCTCAACACTGGTGGAAAAAGGGCCTTTGGTCGCGGTTCGCAACTGCCATTAGTCGCGGTTGCGCAACCGCGACAGACCGGGCGCGACTAAAGGCCCCCCCCCTTTAGTCGCGGTTGCTTAAGAACCGCGACTAAAGGCCCGTCCACGTGGGCGCCAGGTGGCCGTCGGGGCGGAGGACCTTTAGTCGCAGTTCTTCTGGCCAACCGCGACTAAAGGCCGCCGCAGGTTTAGGGTTTTAGCCCCCCCCCCTTAAACCTGTTTTCTGTTTAATTTGTATTGTTTTATTTCTTTTGTGCTTTATTTTAATTTTGAAGGAGTTTCATATATTCTACGGTACTACATACATGCATATGAATGTACAATTTCAAATAAATTTGAAATTAGAACCAAAAAGAATTCAAGAGGAATATACAATATATATTCAATATCATCGGATGACCATATACAATTTTGAACAAGTTTCCATACATGATTTAATGCATATAAAGTTCTACGTCCTCGTAATAGTGTTCTCCTTTAGGATGGAGGACTTCCCTGCTGAACCATCCAGCTAGTTCCTCTTGAAGTGGTCGGAAGCGAGCTTCTGGACTAAGCATCCACCGGAGGTTATTCCTCTGAGCATTGGTATCACTCGGAACCCGCTCAGAGGTGTATCTCCGGATCATCTCACAGACATAGTATCCACATAGATTGGTCTCCGGTGGCTGAATATCCCCAGCATTCTTAGCCTTTAACATTTTGAATTCTAGCTCTTTTTTGAATTCACCGACCTTTGTATCTACGAACCGTCTCCAAACCCTACGAGGCAAAGAAAATTAAATGAACAAGAGAGTTATTAATTAGTTACTTGATATTAGGAAATGAACGAAATAGGCCGATCGATATAGAGCGCAAATGAATGAAAATAATTACTTCTGCAGCATTCTTCTCATGCCGCCCCAAAGCTTTGGATCCATATTCACAGAGTCGTGGACGAGACATTCTGAGGTGTTAACTTTAATTACTAGCAGAATCCAGTGGAACCTGCGGACACGATACATGCACAGTACGTCATGCATAACTCATCGATTAGCCGGCCACATACCATGCATGGAGTAAACAAAAGAGAATGTGCTCAAGACAGAAACACTCACTCAAAATGGTAAGGAAATAGAATATCACTTTTGAGTTCCTGCTTTGTAAGAAACTGCCACAGGTCTGCCTCCACGTCGGCGGGGTAACGCTCCAACACATGTCCATTAACGATGTGTGGGTCAATGAACCCAACATCATGGATGTTCCTTACTCTGCATTCCTTAATCTTCATTCTACATGTATAATAGCGGACACAACAATATAGTTAGGACATATATATAGTGCAGGCAATATGAACGAGATGGGGTAGAAATTAATAAATCACTTACAGAACGTAGCAACTGATGATAGATTTATCGAGCTCGCGCAGATTGAAAAGCTGGAACAATTCACTCAGTTCAATTTGTACATAGTAATGTTTGAAGTGATGCTCATGTCTAACTTCCGCATAAATATATTCTTTGGCGTTTTTATTTTTTATGTAACCCTTGTACCATTTCAGCAGACCTTTCATTTGTGGAGGTAGATCCTTTTCCTGCGCAGGCTCGACGAGAGGCCCATTCTTGACATATGTAATTACTACCTCCTTCACTGGCGCCTCATCAAGGCCTAACAGTTCACGAAGAGTAATACCTAAGTTGGCTGCTTGTTCTCTGGCACTCGTTACAGTCAATCCCTGTGCTGCCGCAGCTTGTATGATCTCGGGGTCATCCGGACAGAAGGCTTCCACTATAAGCGGGGCAATCGATTGTTTACTTTGTTCCCCGAGCTGGGCAACTTGTTTCCCGCTTTTTTTACTTTCGGCCTTCTCCCGCTCTTTGTTCTCCTTGAACATGAGTGCCTGCCTGCGAAGTTCACGTGCATAGTCGTTAGGCAGATTCTTCGCGGCTTGGGACGGTGTGCTCAAAAATGACTTAGCCCACTTCTTTTGCTCATCAGAAAATACTGGCTTGGGCTCGGGCTCTCTTTTCTTCTTGCAGTCCACCTTCCATTTCTCCAAATCAGCAGCCGCGGCCGCATCGACTTCCTCGGCACTACGTTCCCAAGGCCTTGTGGGGAGAGGCTTCAGTGATGGCTCCGGTACCTTTGTGGTCTTAGGTACATAAGGGTCCGGGTTAATAATCCAGGACTGCTTCTGCTTCTTTGCCGGAGGTGGATTGGGGGGCGGCGTCTGATCACCCGCCGGACGAGGACTGGGGGGCGGCGGCTGATCACCCGCCGGACGTTGTGGACTGGGGGGCGGCGTCGGCTGACGTGACGGAGGTGTAGGTGAACCGCCACCACCACCACCACCACCACCACCACCACCACCACCGCCACCGCCACCACCACCACCGTAGGGGGGTGGACTTGTTGTCCTTGGCGCCTCGCCTGGAAACTTGATAAACTTCTTTTGCCATAGAATGAAATGGCGCTTGACATCTCCAAGTCTTTTCTCCCCTTCAGGTGTAGCAATGTCAATCTCCAGGTCCTCAAACCCTTGGACTATGTCCTCCACCGTGACACGAGCATAGCCATCTTGAATGGGGTTGTTGTGGTGGAGTGCTCCAAGTAAACATGGTAAAGCACTGCCGATGGCTACCTTCATGGACATGTTCCCGATAGGATAATACAGATGACATTCTTTCATCTCCTTTATATCGTCCACGGGGTAGCGAGGATGCTCCGGTGAAGTAATTTCGACCACCAGAGGCTCCGGTGCAGTAATTTGGACCACCAGAGGCTCCGGTGCAGTAATTTCGATCGTCGGTGCATCTGCACCAGCCGGTGGGGCCTCCGTGGAAGCCACGCTGCTTCTCCGCTGCTGGCTTCCGAGATCCGCTGGATGATCTTCATGCTGCACCCGAGCTGCATCTCTTTCGGCTACTAGTACACTCATGGTTTTCTTCATCACATCCATTTCCGATGCCAACCGCGCCACAACATCTGCTTCCCGATCCATCTTTCTCTTACGGCTTCTGTAACCGTACGGGTCATCGTTCTGGGGGAACCCTATTTTCCACGGAATGTGCCCCATGCCTCGTACACGTCCTCCGTGTTCAGGATTCCCGAGGGCTTTTGTCAGCGCGTCGTTCTCTCTGTTGAACTTGATCTTCCCCTGTTGAGCATCCCTCATTGCGTTAATAAGGGCTTGGGTGGGTTTAATTAATTTGCCCCGGTAAACACACTCCCCTGTCTCCGGGTTCAGCGTTCCCCCATGCCCGTACCACCAGCTTTTGGCCCTTGGGTCCCATCCCTCCGTACCTGGACGGATTCCTCGCGCCCTCAGCTCGTTCTCCATCTTCTCCCACCTAGGCTCCCAAAGGCGATACCCTCCTGGCCCCATAACATGATTGTACTCCTTCTTAGCCGCATTTTCCTTATTTTTTTCGATATTTGAATGAACTGCTCCGATTTCTTTTGCTTCACAAATTCTGGCCAATCATCTTTCAGTTTCTCATATTGTCCTTTGAAATCCGGAGTCTTGTTCTGCTTGACAAAGTCATGGGCTAGATTTTGCTTGAATTTCCGGAATGCGTCGGCCATCTTATGAAGAGCGAACTGTTTGACTAGCCTCCTCCTCTCCTTGTTTTCCTCAATCTTGTTACCCTCCTCATCGAATTTGTTGTATTCCGGAGGTAGAACGAAATGTTCCATAAGCTTCTTGAAGCAATCTTTTTTTGTTCTCTTATCGACAAAAGTGAAACCATCAATTCGTGCCTTCTTTGGCTCATTCCACTCCTGGACGGTGATCGAGACGTTGTCTCTAACAATGGCTCCGCATTGGCTGACAAACTTGGTGGCGTTCTTGCGGGGCTCCAGCGGCCTGCCGGTTGCACTGTCGACAACCTCGATGGTGCATGTTTCTCCTTGTTTCATCGTCTTGGTTGCGCCACGCTTTGACGACGTACTCGATTGTTTCGACGATCCGGCCGAGGGCTAAAATAAGAAAGAGTCGCGCGCGTTAGTACACACATATTTATTCAAATCAGTTAGTTTGTATCACCAGAGGCTCAATGTATATATATACCTCGGCGCCGGAGGTGGTTGCTACTTCCATTTGAAGATCGTCGTTTATCGACGTTTGCTCGGCATCATCTTGCTGACGGCGCCCTTCATCTTCACCGTCAAGGTTCAGATAAGAAGAGATATCATCTTCTTCTTCTCCGGTCGGCACATATAGAATATCGCCGTTTATGATGCCGAACATATGTGCTTCACCGTCCGGATCATAGTTGTCCATAATCGGGTCAGCTCTATCGTCCGCCATTATGTCAGTCCTGAAAACATGTAGTAAAAACAAATTAATTAAGTGAAGAAGGGGGGCGGTGGCGGTGGCGGTGGCGAAAGGGCGGTGGCGAAAGGAGGGGGCGAGGAAGGGGTGGGAGAGGGTGTCGCGGTAGAGCGCGAGACGGGGCGGCAGACGACGGCGTCACGGAGAGGGGAGGCGAGGACAACACATTTATAACCCTCGCCGTCCCCTCTCGATCCCTAAAAAAACACCGCGCGCATCGCCGCCCCCCTCGCCGCCCCTCTCCGTATAAACAAATTGTCCGAACAGAGCTTGGAGTAGACTGGCTAGGGTTTGGCCAGGGATGCGGATGGAGACGAATATATGTGGGGTCGGGATGGCCCATGTGCAGGGCGGGGGGTGCTGGCCACACTCTTTTTTCTTTTCTTTTTCATTTCATTTCATTTTTTCCTTTCCTGTTTTTATCCTTTTCATCTTTAAAACAATTCAGTATATCAAAATATAGCAATGAAAAAAGATATTTGAGAAATCATAAAATGTATGTGAATTCAAAAAAATGAATCATAAAATGTTCATGGATACAAAAACATTGTGATTTTGCAAAAAAAAAGGTTTTCAAAAAATATTGATGATTTTGTGGAAAAAACAGGAATAAAAATATTCATGACATATTCGTGAATTTAAAAATTATTCGTGTATTTCAAAAAATTGATTTTATTAGACACAAAAAATTCTTTCACGTATTTTCACGTATTTAATTTTAAAAATTCTTTCTTTTTTTCTTCTTCCTTTTTTTTCTTCTTTCTTTTTTCTTCTGTTGTTTTCTTCCTTTTTCTTTTTTTCTTCCTTTTTCCTTTTTTCTTCCTTTTTCTTGTTTTTCTTCTGTTTTCTTTTGTTTTCTTCTTCCTTCTTTCTTCTTCTTCCTTTTTCCTTTTTCTTTCTTCTTCTGCCGGCGCGCGAAGGACGGCAGGCAGGGCCAGCGGGCGGCGGGCGGCAGGGCGGCGGGCGGCGGGCGGCGGGCAAGGGCGCAACGCACGGGCGGCGGGCGGCGGGCAAGGGCGCAACGCACGGGCGGCGGGCAAGGGCAGGGCACGGGCGGCGGCGGCGCTCACTGGGGACGGGGGCGGCGGCGCTCACTGGGGACGGGGGCGGCGACGCGCAGGGCTTCGGCGTCGGCGTCGGCGTCGGGGCAGGGCTTCGGCGTCGGCGTCGGCGTCGACGTCGGTCGGGGCAGGGCGTCGGCGTCGAGAGAGAGGAGAATGGGCGTCGGCGCAGAAAGACCCTTTAGTCGCGGTTGGAGAGGCGGACCGCGACTAAAGGTACCCTTTAGTCGCGGTCCGCCTCCCCAACCGCGACTAAACGTCTGTGCTAGAACTGGCGCGGTGCGGTGGGATGTTTAGTCCCACCTCGCTAGCCGAGAGGCTTCGACAGTGGTTTATAAGCGCGGCTGCGCTCACCACTTCGAGCTCCTCTCAAATGCAGGCTTACGGGCCTATTCTGTCACTATGTGCCTGTGGGCCTACTGGGCCTTCTGCGGGCCTGAATCCTGGCCCTTTAATGGGTTTCTAGTCGTATTCAGGCCGTGGTGGCCCAGTAGGTGGCATATTTTTTTTTCTTTCTTTTTTCCTTTTTCTTTTTTCTTCTGTTTTTTCTTCTGTTTTTTCTTCTGTTTTTTTTATGTTTTTCTTCTGTTTGTTTTTTTCTTCTGTTTTTCCTTTTTTCTTCTGTTTTTTTCTTCTGTTTTTTTCTTCCTTTTTCCTTCTTTCTTCTTCTTCCTTTTTCCTTTTAAAATCAGAAAAATAAAACTAATTCATTTTAAAATCTTAAAAATACAATTATATATCAAAAAAATCAGAAAAATAAAACTAATTCATTTTAAAACCCCTTGAAGGTTTGACAAAAGGTTTGATATCCTTTTTTCCTTTTTCCTTTTTTCTTCTGTTTTTTTCTTCTGTTTTTTTATGTTTTTCTTCTGTTTGTTTTTTTCTTCTGTTTTTCCTTTTTTCTTCTGTTTTTTCTTCTGTTTTTTTCTTCCTTTTTCCTTCTTTCTTCTTCTTCCTTTTTCCTTTTAAAATCAGAAAAATAAAACTAATTCATTTTAAAATCTTAAAAATACAATTATATATCAAAAAAATCAGAAAAATAAAACTAATTCATTTTAAAACCCCTTGAAGGTTTGACAAAAGGTTTGATACAATAAATTATTACACATCATTTCTTCCCTTGTGTCCCTGCTTGCTTACGATTGTGCCGTATCCATGGAGCATCCTCATCATTTAACTTAATGCTTGGGTCGGTGTTCACTTTGAAGGGCGGAATTTCAGCAAACATATTATAATCTTCTGACATGTCTGTCTTGTCCTCCACTCCCACGATGTTTCTTTTCCCTGAAAGAACAATGTGGCGCTTTGGATCATCGCATGATGCACTGATCGTTTTCTTATCTTTCCGTTTCCTCGGTTTGCTACTCATGTCCTTCACATAGAAAACCTGAGCGACATCTTTCGCTAGGACGAATGGTTCGTCAAGGTAACCAAGATTGTTGAAATCCACCATTGTCATTCCGTATTGCTGGTCCACCTTTACCCCACCTCCTGTTAGCTTGAACCATTTGCACCGGAACAAAGGGACCTTAAAGGAGGGTCCATAGTCAAGTTCCCATATCTCCTCTATGTAACCATAATATGTGACCTTTTGCCCATTCTCGGTTGCTGCATCAAAGCGGACACCACTGTTTTGGTTGGTGCTCTTTTTATCTTGGGCGATCGTGTAAAATGTATTCCCATTTATCTCGTACCCTTGGAAAGTCGTTATAGTCGAAGATGGTGTCTTGGCCAACATGTACAGCTGATCTACAACATCATTGTCACTCATTAAATGTTTTCTCAACCAACTGCCGAAAGTCTCCATGTGGGCCTTCCTAATCCAGGATTCAGGCTTCCCCGGGTTGTCCGAGCGTAAAATATTCTTGTGTTTCTCAAAGTACGGAGCCACCAAGCTGGAATTGGTCAGTACAGTGTGGTGTGCTTCAGTCAGAGAATGGCCGTCCATACATATCGTTGATTTCCTTCCGATCGTGCCTTTTCCACTTAGTCTCCCCTCGTGCCGCGATCGAGGAAGACCAATCGGCTTAAGGTCAGGAACAAAGTCAACACAAAACTCAATTACCTCCTCATTTCCATAGCCCTTGGCGATGCTTCCTTCTGGCCTAGCACGGTTACGAACATATTTCTTTAATACTCCCATGAACCTCTCGAAGGGGAACATATTGTGTAGAAATACAGGACCGAGAACGAAAATCTCTTCGACTAGGTGAACCAGGAGGTGCGTCATAATATTGAAGAAGGATGGCGGGAACACCAACTCGAAACTGACAAGACATTGGATCACATCGTTCTGTAACCGTGGTAGAACTTCTGGATTGATTACCTTCTGAGAGATTGCATTGAGGAATGCACATAGCTTCACAATGGCTACTCGAACATTTTCCGGCAGGAGCCCCCTCAAAGCAATCGGAAGCAATTGCGTCATAATCACGTGGCAGTCGTGAGACTTCAGGTTTTGGAACTTTTTCTCCGCCATGTTTATTATTCCCTTTATATTGGACGAGAATCCAGACGGGACCTTCATACTGCTCAGGCATTCAAAAAAGATGACCTTCTCTTCTTTGGTCAGAGCGTAGCTGGCACGACCTTGAAACCATTCCGGATGCCAGTCATCAGGGTCTTTCAAACGTTGCTGGTCCTGCCGTGCTTCCTTTGTATCATTTGTCTTCCCATACACGCCCAAGAAGCTTAGGAGGTTAACGCAAATATTCTTCGTAACGTGCATCACGTCGATTGCAGGGCAGACATCTAGGACTTTCCAATATTCTAGCTCCCAGAATATAGATTTCTTCTTCCACATGGCTGCGTGCCCGTCAGCTCCCTTCGGAACTGATTGTCCGCCAGGACCCTTTCCAAAGATGACTTTCAAATCCTTGACCATATCAAATACCTCAGCACCAGTGCGTTCCGCAGGCTTCGGCCGGTGATCTGCCTTGCCGTTGTAATGCTTGCCTTTCTTTCTTACTGGATGAATTTTCGGAAGAAATCGACGATGCCCAAGGTACACGTTCTTCTTACAATTTGGCAAATGTACACTTTCAGTCTCATGTAAGCAGTGTGTGCATGCATTGTATCCCTTATTTGACAGTCCCGAAAGGTTACTAAGAGCAGGCCAATCGTTGATGGTTACGAAAAGCAACGCTCGTAGGTCAAATTCCTCTTGTTTGTGCTCATCCCACACACGGACACCACCCCACAGCTGTAAAAGTTCATCAACTAATGGCCTTAGGTACACATCGATGTCGTTGCCGGGTTGCTTCGGACCTTGGATGAGCACTGGCATCATAATGAACTTCCGCTTCATGCACAACCAAGGAGGAAGGTTGTAGATGCATAGAGTCACGGGCCAGGTGCTATGGCTGGAGCTCTGCTCGCCAAAAGGATTCATGCCATCCGTACTTAGAGCAAATCTTATGTTCCTTGCGTCAGCTGCAAAATCTTTGAACCATCTGTCGATCTTTCTCCATTGCGTTCCATCTGCGGTGTGTCTCAACTCCCCGTCCGACTTACGGTCCTCTTTGTGCCATCGCAACAACTTGGCATGCTCTTTGTTCCTGAACAGACGTTTCAACCGTGGTATTATAGGAGCATACCACATCACCTTGGCGGGAACCCTCTTCCTGGGTTTCTGGCCCTCAACATCGTCACCAGGGTCATCGCCTCTGATCTTATAACGCAATGCAGTGCATACCGGGCATTCATTCAAATTCTCGTATTCACCGCGGTAGAGGATGCAGTCGTTGATGCATGCATGTATCTTCAGAACCTCTAAACCTAGAGGGCAGACAACCTTCTTTGCTTCGTACGTACTGGCGGGCAACTCGTTATCCTTTGGAAACATATTCTTCAACATTTTCAGCAAGTTTTCAAATGCCGAGTCAGCTACACCTGCCTCTGCCTTCCATTTCAGCAAATCCAGTGTGCAGCCCAGCTTTTTCAGACCATCATCGCATCCGGGGTACAGCGCCTTTCTGTGATCCTCTAACATGCGATCCAAATTCTCCCTCTCCTTTTCAGTTTCGCAGCGTCTCCGTGCATCAGCAATGGTCCGACCAAGATCATCAACGGGATCATCACGTGCCTCTTCTTCACCTTCCCCTTCACCTTCAGCATCCTCCATGAAAGTATCACCGAAATGAGCAAGATAGCTTTCATCGATGAAATCATCCCCTTCTTCATCTTCTTCCATTATAACCCCTCTTTCTCCATGCTTGGTCCAACAATTATAGCTTGGCATGAAACCATGCCGAAGCAGATGCATGTGAACATCTCTTGAGGAAGAGTAACCCTTCTGATTCTTACAGATAACACATGGACAGATAACAAAACCCCCCTGCTTGTTCGCATTAGCCACTACGAGGAAATCTTTCAAACCCGTAGTGAACTCGCCGGAGAGTCGGTTACCGTACATCCATTGCCGATTCATCTGCATTATTATAATATAAAATATATAATTAACCATCATGCATTTGTTAAACTAACTAGCTACAAACAATATAAATTAAACAATGAACTGCACACATGCATATTTTATCAATGACACACATGCATGAAAGGTTCAAGTTGCTAACCGCGATCGAGGAGGAAAAAATAAATGAGGAACCTCAAGTGTGGCTCCAACACTTCATATCATGTTTGTTTCACCCTCTTAGGGCATTTCATCAAACACCTTGTGTGCATAAGAGGAACCAAAAGCAAACCTACACCCCCTTGTGAAGCTTGTGAAGAGAAGTGGCACCAAATGGCTAAGTGAGTGTGCTGAACTGGTATATATAGGGGAGGAGCTTTAGTCGCGGTTGGCCTGGCCAACCGCGACTAAAGGCCTTTGCGCACCTTTAGTCGCGGTTGGCCTGGCCAACCGCGACTAAAGCCCCTCACGTGCACCAGCTGGCCACCGAGCGCCCTGGGCCCAGGCCTTTGGTCGCGGTTCGTCTGCCGAACCGCGACTAAAGACTTCATTAGTCGCGGTTCCTACAGTTTCGCGACTAATGGGGCTGGACGGAAGCCTCTTTTTCTACCAGTGCAAGTTGTTTCTGTGATTGTTAGGGTGCTCTGCATTGTTAATGAATAACAATTGGACGTGACATCAGTTCATGCACTATAACATTTGTAAGTTAATCTAGGTTAAAATATTATGAAGAATGCATGTTTGGCTTAGAGAGTCGACAAATATGTTCAACATATTTTTTGTTCAAGAATTTCCATCATAATCAAGCTATTTGCCAGTAACCCAAACCTATGGATATATATGAATAAAGTTTACCCCAACTGGATGCAACCGAATTTCAGGTTACCATGTTATAAAGGTCAATCTTACATACAAGCAAGAAAACTAAACAGGTACGTACAAATACTCTACATTCAAGAAACATATTTACTTAATTTTTACACTGTTCATTTTTGGGACATGATCATGATAAAGTTTTTTATAACGCCATGTCACTATGGGAATCGCCGAATTCGCGGAGTTTCCAGCACACTCAGCAAATCCTAGGAAAAACTCGGCATTGTGGTTGTTTAGTTTTTTACTCAGCAAATATCACTCGGGTGGACGGACGTCAGCAATCATCAACTTAGCCGAGTTCTTATTATCGGACACTTGGCAAACATTCAAATAGCCTCTGTCGAGTTTCAAAAATTGAGAACTCGGCAAACTACCACGTTTGTAATAATTACGATATATAGCTAGGGTGGCACATAATGGATATGGGGCACGCGTGTCAGTTTGTTTGGTTTGATAAGTATGATTTTAGGTCAATATTGCATCAGTATTTTGGTAAATACAGTATGGAATCATAATTTTTGGTTTCATTGTATACCAAGTGTTTCAAGTAAGGTTTTTGTATATACCATATTAGACAAAGTTCATGCACATACAACATAGAGACAAAAACAGTTTACTTTTGCCTAAGTTAATATATTAATATTTTACTTTTAGGACTAATATAATCAAAGTGAATATGTTTAGATCAATGTGTGTGTGTGTCTATATATATATATATATATATATATATATATATATATATATATATATATATATATATATATATATAATGATATTATGGAAACAAAGAAGATGTACAAAAGAGCAACCATTGAATCATGTACAGAAGCTCAAGCACATGACTATTTTCTCTATGCATGATTTTATTATATCAGTTTGAGACTAGGCTTTTGTCCTTTTATGAGGAAATTATGGCACAAGAAAGAAAATAAATGGTCTCTGATGCATGCATCCATTCCTCTTTTCTTTAAAGAGGTCTGATTGATTTTCGTTATTCATTCTGTGAGGCTCTTTCATCTTAATATAAGTAAACAATAGACTGGGCGGAATAGATGTCAAGTGAATGAACAATCTGCAAAAATTATTTTCAATGTGTTGAAGGCATTATATACCAGGATTAAAGGGTGTTAAATAATTTTATTTTTATCTAGATAAAGAACTTTTGAGTATATGCACCATTTCATATATTGTTATTTGAAGTTTTAATTTTTAACTATGATAATAGTTGAATATTAAACATATATGGTCATGGGACAAGATGGAATTCTTCCACTAGAAATTTTGGAATTCTCGATTTCCTTACTCCGAGTAAATGAAATGTCATCTAAGAAATTCATCACATTTTCTTTACTAAACTAGCCCGTGCGATTGCACGGGTTGACGACTAGTATACGCTAATGTTTATTTTGCTTTGAAATTAAGGTAGTATATGAATCCATTCATATGAACCAAGTGGCTCTAAAGCTATAGAAATGATATCATGTTTATTTCCTTTGAAATGTGGAGTATATGAATCTATTTCTATGAACCAATTGGCTCTAAAGGAAAAAATCCTATAAAAATCATATCATATAGAGTTCCCATGATATTCCTCAACACTAAAGGATGGTTCAAATTGCTGCGGGTGATACGATGGTCTTTCTTTGTAGACTCCTCACCCATCTTTATAGTTACCTCTCGAAGATGAATGAAATGATATATACAGGGTATTCTACATGTGCAATTTGGTACACGAAAACTCGGTAAAAGTTTGCGAGGTTCGAATTTTCAATAAAGTTATATGCACTGCATTTCGGAACAGAGGGAGCATACGGCAGTTGCTAACACTCACGTGGAAGATTTGTGTGTAGGAGGAGTGGCTGTTCTGTTAAATGACATGGCAAAATTGACACTGTCGGATGCCGATCTACCGGTTCTTACGGCGTTCATCAGGAAAAGGCTTGTGGCGAACGTTTGTCGGATAATGATTTACGGACACATGCATTGCATTGATACGTGCACCCCTCTCTCTCACGCACACGCACCCACACGAGTCACTACTCTCCCGAGTCCTCTCGCAGACTCGCACGTCGCACCCACCGTCTATGTGTAGGTAGACGTCACGCACATATGTGCTCTTCACACCCTACCCTCAGAACTTCTAAATAACAAAAGACGATGCGCACATTTTATTTTAGCTCACACGTCACACACTTATACTATTACTCTTGCGGCGAACGTTCTTTGGGCATAGTATATTGTACTCTCACGAAGAGAAGCGGTGCATGCACGCACTAGTTCTCTCACACCCACTCGCGGGTACACGTAGGAGCGCATTTTTTTGAAGCTGGTACAACAAAATCACTCCACTACATATAAAAGCAGGAGCTTTAGCGCTTGCTTTACTAGGGTTCCTCTCGTTCACTCTCTCATGCTCTCCAGATCTAAGCAAGACATAGGTGGCCACACTCTCTCTCAGCTCACGGCTGGTCACAAATTCGGCCGAACAACCTCGACCGGGGCAGGGGTGTAGGTGCATCGTTCACGCTGTCGTCGGCGGCGAGGGAGGAGACCAATGGCTGCCCGTGCGTCCCAATCGGCGGCCTTGCCGTTCTCTCCGAGAGAGCGCCGACTCGGGAGGGCCTCCGACCCCTTCTTCATCCCTGCGGTATTGTGGCCAAGATGCGGCCTCCCGACGCTATCTTTGCCACATGCCGACGACCCTCAGGTATATATTCCTTCAAAACCTGCCTTACTCTACTGCCCTAGCTCCCTTCGTGTGGATCCTTTTCTACTTCCATCCGCTGTTCCAAAGCCACCTAAACTTCTACTATTATTAGAGGTAAAGCTAGTTCATAAAGTCGACTCTAAGCATTGGTTCAAACAAGGAAGAAAGTGGGAAAGTTGTAGCATGAATCTATGACTTGGTTCTAAGAGGAAACGGGGGAAAGTAGTAGATATCGGTTGTCCCTACGCTCATATCGCTACCGTTAATGTAAAATCGCATGAAGCATTAAGCAATGCCATTTTATGTCACTATAAGTAATGGTCTAGTGCCGTCGATAAATTGAAGCAATGCCACCACCATTTTATGAAGTGCTTCCGTCTTGCTTTATTTCCCATGAATTGTGTTTTTGCAGTTACACTTAAATCTCACACCGCTAACATTGCTTCATCCCAGTGGAACTGCACAAATTTGATTGCACATTTACTGACCCTGTGCTAGTCTCATGACAGTAATACTAAAGCTATTGTTCTGCATGTTAATCTAGTGGCATTGTTGATGTGATGTGATGCTACTTACTTAAGGACTCTTCATACTGTCAATCTAGTGCCAATTATAAAACAATAGATGTTGCTGTTAATCATACGCCACTGTAAATATTTGTCACTGTTTAAATAACCATATTACTTATTTGCGCAAACAGGGATGTCTGTCTCCATATCGTTTCGGGATGTCTGTCTCCGTATCGTTTCTATCTGCGCAATCAAAAGCACACACCTCAGTTTTAGTACAACTGTGCAAAATGAGGTGGCTATCCCTTGTTGCCGTCGTCTAACTTCCCGTCTTCAAGGTATCCCTACATTGGTAGTAACTAAGGTAGAATGACCAGCGCAATCTAAAAGAAGCTGATTCGTATGTTTTATTTCCTGATTGAAGTGCAGGGACGAGCGAAAACAACTGCATCCTAGTCTGGAATGCACTTTCTATCAGTTCATCCATGGACCGAGGACTAGCTAGCACGGCTGCACGGCGGTTTTTTGGACAGGTGCGCGGACAGGAGGCATTGTGGTCTGCTTATTTCTGCAAATAATGATGCTTAAATTTAGTGGAATGCACAAGCATTTCAACAGGTCAGTACACTGCATGGTTCAGTTCAGCATTCCAGCTGAGACCATAATTATAATTGGTTATTCTGGAATGAGAGAACCTAACCCTGGATGGTGGCAACAAGAAAAAACCAGAGTGAACTCCAGGAAATTTAAGCCTGCCGGGAGGCCCTTTGCTCAGAGAAGCCTTGCTTGTTTTTTCCTGATTTGTAAACCTTCTCACAACTTTGTCTTTTGCTATGAACTAGTATATGTTTGTTATGTTCTATGAATCATTGAGATGTATAAAATTGCTTAACTTATGCTTTTCAAGTTTTTTATGAAGACGAGTTTAATGTGAGTGTTCCACATGATGTTGGACTAGCGTGTGAACGTTTGGAACTAATTACATTGTGGCCTCAATTAACTGCTTGAACCACTGTAACAAGATACATAGTTGCTTATATGTCAGACAGCAGATTGTTGATTGTTAGCTGGTCGATAGCCTAGTCACTACTAGGAAAAGGCCTACTAATGGTGCACTGGTTTTGCCTACTAATGGCGCATTACCAGTGCACCATTAGTATCACGCCACTAGAATTTTTTACTAATGGCGCACCACCGGTGCGCCATTAGAATCTGGTATTCTAATGGCGCACCATGTAGTGCGCCATTAGTATTGCCCACAGTGCGCCACTATTATCTGCTATACTTATAGCGCACCACATGGTAGTGCGCCATTAGTAACAATTTTTTTAATTTTTTTTTGTTTTTTCTTAATCTCAGGTACTATTTCACATATGAGATATTCAACACATATATATACAACAAGCATCCATATAACAATCATATCCAACACACAAGTTTCATCATATATACATACATAGCCAACACATAGTTCCGTCGTTACATATTACAAAAGTTTCATATTGTTCATCCAACACTGTTATCCATCAATTCACAAAAGTTTCACATTGATACAAAATAAAAACACAAATGGAAAAGAAGCACTCCATCCACGCAAGCTTCCGTCAATTAAATCAAATCTGCAAAATGATAAACAAGAAGTTAGAAGAAGAAAAAGAAGAAGACTAGAAGAATACTAGAAGAAGAAGAACACTAGAAGAAGAATAAGAAGAGTTTTGGAAAAGCAGAAGAATAAGAAGAAGACTATAAGCTTATTATGTAAACTTGATCATTTTGTGCTAACATAAGTTATTTTGGAGCTAACCTATAGGAAACTAAGCATATAAGCTCTAAGTTAGTATATTAGAGCCAACTTAGGTAAAATGAAGCTAACCTATGTCATTTTGGAAAAGAAGAAGAATAAGAAAAAAAACTATAAGCTTATTATGTAAACTTGATCATTTTGTGCTAACATAAGTTATTTTGGAGCTAACCTATAGGAAACTTAGCATATAAGCTCTTAGTTAGTATATTAGAGCCAACTTAGGTAAAATGAAGCTAACCTATGTCATTTTGGAAAAGAAGAAGAATAAGAAAAAGACTATAAGCTTATTATGTAAACTTGATCATTTTGTGCTAACATAAGTTATTTTGGAGCTAACCTATAGGAAACTAAGCATATAAGCTCTTAGTTAGTATATTAGAGCCAACTTAGGTAAAATGAAGCTAACCTATGTCATTTTGGAAAAGAAGAAGAATAAGAAAAAGACTATAAGCTTATTATGTAAACTTGATCATTTTGTGCTAACATAAGTTATTTTGGAGCTAACCTATAGGAAACTAAGCATATAAGCTCTAAGTTAGTATATTAGAGCCAACTTAGGTAAAAATGAAGCTAACCTATAGGAAACTAAGCATATTAGAGATAACATAGGTAACTAAGTATATATATATATATATCATTTTGGATAGCTAACCTATAGGAGATCTGACATACCTGACAAAGTTCAGTTCTCATGCATTGTTCTTCTCCTTCTTCTCCTTCCTCTCCCTGATGCGCCTAGAGCGGCGAGGCGGTGGAGGCAGTGGAGGCAGTGGGATGTAGTCTTCTACAACAATTGGCGTGGTCATGTCGCCCAGCTGTGGGATCGCCGGCGCCACCACCGGTGCGTGGTCATTGTCAGGCACCACCACCATCGCGAGGCCACCTTCAGGCACGACCATCGCTAGGTCATCCTCAGCCACCTCCATCTCTTGCCCATGGTCAGCCACCACCATCTCTTGCCCTTGGTCAGCCACCACCAGCGCTAGGTCATCCTCAGCCTAATGCCCATCGTCATCCTGCAGCTCCTCATCCTCACTCTGCTCCTCTTCTCCCGCACTCCAGTCCAGATCATCCTTCTTCTTGTCTATGATGCTGCCAGAATCGCTGATGCTTTCGCTATAGCCAGAATCGCTGCTGCTTTCGCTACAACCATAGTCACTGCTGCTTTGGCTGTAGCCAGTGTCGCTGCTGCTGCTCCCATTACTTGTCCAAAATGCAACAATGACCGTTAACAATCGATGTGAGACAAAGCCAAATGTAGAGGAATAAGAAGAGGCAGAATGTACCGGCATAATCATCGGCAGCGTAGCGCATGCGACACATAGACTTGTTGAACACCTTCACGATGAGCATGTTGGCGTCGTCGTCGTACCTAAAGAGAAGGAAGTACCCCAGCTGCAGGTCATAGGCACGGTAGAACTTCTCCCACCCATGAGACAAGTACATGTGGCCCTTCTTGATCACCAACTGCACATCCCACTGCCTGCGAAACCCGTTGCCGGCCTGTCGCAGCTTCACATTATTTGGCGGATCTTCACCCATCAGCATGTTCATAAAACTGTCAGGCAGCCTCTGCAGTTTGGGACAATGAGTGATGTAGCAAACAATAGATATCATAATAAGATGGGTGAAGGGGAGATCTCTCGTTTTATATACCTGCGTCATGGATGATACTGAAGCCTCAAGTATGATAGTGAAGAACTCGGAAGCATCCAACTCGTACTGCGGTGTCGCAAATCAGCGGTGGCTGCTTCCCGCCATCTCTGATAAGCAGCAGAAGAGACCAATTAGTACCCATGCATGATAACAGGCATTAGTCGCAAGTACCCCATATGTCCTATTTTTAGCAAAGTAATGCTAAATTTCATGGAAAATTTCAGCATTACCTTTGCTGAAAATAGGACATATGGAGTACCCGAATTTGCCGGAACGGAAGTTAATCGACATTCCGGCAAACTCAAGGGCCTCTCGGGGTACCTACAACATCATCACAAGTACCACTTGATCTGCACTTCTCTATATTATATGATGTACTGAAGAACTTGAGCAAAAAAGATAAATAGGAACATATTTCTCACCTTGAAGGTGTTGCTGTTGCTGCACTATCTGAACTTCACTTCCTTTACCTCCTCAGAAACCTGAAATATGCAGATGTTAGAAAGGTTAATGAACCAACAGATGCCCTAATGGAAGTAATAACAACATGACAGCAAACAACCAACAAATTATCTTGCCCTCTACCTGCAAAATTAAGACCAGTTCAGTCAGTTTCAGAGGAAATGTGCATCTTGGAATAAGATAATAGCTGATTTTGTCATGATCCATGCTTTGCCCCTTGTAGCATGTTTTAAGATAAGAAAAGAAAGCAGTATACCCTCTAAAGAGCTAGTATTGGGCCCCAAATAGGTTCAGTCTCAGCGAGCTCTATCCACAAAACCTACTTCAATTTTGTAGCACAAAAAGGTGCTGCCGTCCAAAAGGCTTTCCATCGGTGGAGAGCCAACTAGATTTTGGTACTGTGTTAGCCATCTTGGCAAGCAGAATCTAGTTCCTGATAGCCTTTCTGGGAAGTGCCATATAATGTGCTGCATGGCAAATATGTTTAAGCAGACGCAGCATATCAGCCACTGGTCCATTGACAAGTAGACTGGTATTTTCGACAGTTGTGAGAAATCTTTTGGTTTTCTAGTGTTGTGGCTTGGAAGTTGCACCTACCACTATTTTCTGCAGATCACATTCTTAATGGAGGGCTATGGTTGTGCACTCAAAAGTTGTTGGAAAGAAAATACCCCATATTTTAGTGCATTACATATATAGTACACAAAAGTAGGCAAAGTTTCTGTGAAAATATAAATGCAAGGAAAAAACAAGCACAATACCAATAGCTTTGCACTATATTATCACAGTGTTTTCATCTTCTTCCAAAACCACACTATGGCACTGAAAATTAAGCTAGACAGGCTCCATGTCCTCATCATCTTAGCTTCACAACAAACAAGTAGTACAAATAGAAAGACTGAATAGAAAGACTGAATGAAAATGCATCATCATCTTACCTGGCTGTTTACTGCTGCTGCTGCGCTGCAGGGGCGGAGGAAGGGGCGCCGCCGGTGGAGAAGGCGAGGCCGAGGATGGTGTGGGGCTTGAGCGCCTGCGGCCTGGTGAGGCCGACGAGGTGGTCGTCCCCGACGCCGGCGGAGCTAGGGTTCGGGGAGACGGCGGGCGGCGTTGAGGGGACGGGGCGGTTGAGAGGGGTAGGGGGGAGGTCGCGGGAGAAGAGAGGAGGAGGCGGGCGGGGGCGCAGCTTCGGGGCTCGGCTCGGGGACGGCGAAGGAGGCGAGGGGGCGGCGAGGGGGGCGGCGAACAAGGGGGGGGGCAGCGGGTGAGATCGATGAGGCAGGGGAGAGATTAGAGAGATTGGGGATTTAATTAGTGTATGACTATTCTAATGGCGCACCACCATCTTGTGCGCCATAAGTACGACTATTCTAATGGCGCGCCAGTGCTCGGTGCGCCATTAGAATTTTTTTTAACCTAGCCCACTAGCCCTATCTACAACCTAACCCTATCTACAACAGAACCCACCCACTAGCCCGACTGGTCAGCACGCAGCACACACACCAGGAGGTCCTGGGTTCGATTCCCAGGCTCCCCAATATTTTTTTATGCATTTTAAATGTTGTTTCTTATATTTATTTGTGTTTAAATATGTTCAAACTTGTTTAAATCATAACAGTAATATTTTTTAAAAAAATATGTTCAAATTTGTTACTTGGAAATATCATCGGCGGCAGCGGTGGAGCGGGGGAGGGTGCGGGGGGTGCCCGTTGGCGGCGGTGGAGTGGGGGAGGGTGCGGGGGGGGGGGGCGGGTGCTCGTCGGCGGCGGTGGAGCGGGGGAGGGTTGCGGTGGGTCGTCGGCGGCGGTGGAGCTAGCGGGGGAGGGTGCGGGGGGTTCCCGTTGGCGGCGGTGCAGCGGGGAAGGGTGCGGGGGGTCGGGTGCTCGTCGGCGGTGGTGGAGCAGGGAAGGGTTGCGGTGGGTCGACGGCGGCGGTGGAGCTAGCGGGGGAGGGTGCGGGGGGTGGCCGTTGGCGGCGATGGAGCGGGGGAGGATGCGGGGGGGCCGGGTGCTCGTCGGCGGCGGTGGAGCGGGGGAGGGTTTCGGTGGGTCGTCGGCGGCGGTGGAGCTAGCGGGGGAGGGTGCGGGGGGTGCCCGTTGGCGGTGGTGGAGCGGGGGAGGGTGCGGGGGGGCCGGGTGCTCGTCGGCGGCGGCGGAGCGGGGGAGGGTTGCAGTGGGTCATTGGCGGCGGTGGAGCTAGCGGGGGAGGGTGCGGGGGGTGCCCGTTGGCGGCGGTGGAGCGGGGGAGGGTGCGGGAGGGCCGGGTGCTCGTCGGCGGCGGCGGAGCAGGGGAGGGTTGCGGTGGGTCGGCGGCGGCGGTGGAGCTAGCGGGGGAGGGTGCGGGTGGGATCGAGATCGAGATCAAAAAGTGTCCATGAAAATATACACGGTGCGCCATTAGCAGTTTTGCAAAAAAGTAAAAAAATAATTATATACTAATGGCGCACTGCTTACAAGGTGCGCCATTACTTGGTAGAACTAGTAATGGCGCACTTTGGCACCATGCGCCATTAGAGTGTCTGGAAAAATGAAAAAAAATCAATACTAGTGGCGCACCGTGTGCCTGGTGCGCCATTAGTGTCTTCCACACTAATGGCGCACCTCCGGCCGGTGCGCCATTAGTATATAGTAGTGGCGCACTGCTTACAAGATGCGCCATTAGTATCAATCCTATCTATAGCCCCTTTTCCTAGTAGTGAGTGTTGAAGCGAGCTTAGCCAATGTGTCGTGTTTTGCACAACTGCTTACAAGTGGGGTAGCACCAACAGTGTTTACAAGTACTTATGTATACGTCGGCGCACAGTTCTCGAACGAGTGCTCTATTTCATCAAAACACACACTGCTCGTATGATAAACCGTGACAACTTATGTCTTACATGCCATATTCATGAAAAAACTAGTGAGGATGCATATGTTTCGGCAACAATTACGATGGTTCTCACATGATTCACGGGCACACAAAAGTAGCAGCAGTTCCCATAGATGGATTCAAATGGAGTACTAGCCCCAGAGGGGTCGATAATAGGCAAGGTTCAGATAATTAGACACAATCCAAACTAGTATTAAACACTAGCTGGGGCAACTATTTCATGCGTCGATCTAATTTGGGCTGGACACAAGACGAACCTTGCCATGAACATCATCAAGGACGTCCCGCAATAGCTCAATCATGTGAACCTTCATGAAGACAACCTTGTGGCCTTGCCACTGATAAACTTGTTTGTGGAGGCATGCCACATCATCTTCCTACGTAAGCTTGACAAGAACAGTATGCCTCACAATCGAAGGAGTATCTTTGAACTTCGTGTGCTTCAGTACACCCTGGACAACACGCCTGACAACAGTGAGGCTGGAATACAACTCTTCATTGGTATAACCAAAAATAGCTTCTAGGATCCAACAGCCTAAGAACTCTGTTTTCCCAGTGTGTATATTCAGGTCATCTGCCTCATAGCGAGTGACATGTACAACCACACAATCCTTGTCTGCATCAGGGCTCTAATTGAAACAGAAACAAATTCTGAATTACTTTTCAGTATAAGAAACACAAGTTATTTAAACCACTATGTATAGCATGGCATTAAAGCTAATAAAATTTTACATTATTAATCACCACATACTTAGATGAAAAACCACAATCGAGATCAGCAAAGAAGGAAATCACCTTGGACAGCTCAACAGGGGGGGGGACACATCCTCGAAGGGGGAAAACTGCTCCTGCAGTGCCACAGGGGCTGTAACCTCAAACGGGGCGTTGACCGTCTTAGTAGTGGCCGTGAGCGTATCTGGGGTCGGCTTGGTGGTTGCCTCCATCTTCTTGGATCTCTCTGTCTCATGGGGATCAGCCTCCCGCGTTTGCTCCAATATCAGCAGATCTTTGCCTGGTTCTCCTTGGTCCATCATGGAACTCACGAATACTAGAAGACCACTGAAAGGAAAACACAATCGCAATGACAATGAAACAAAAAAGAGAGTGAGGATCGGTTACTACTTTGCAGAAGTTATTTTTTTCTCTAAAGGAGAATATACCAATATCACGGATCCGCTTACCTTCCCTTCGTTGGGAGAGAAGAACAGTGGCAGATGCGAGTGTTGCCTTTCTTGAAGATGGTGAGGGAGAAGGGGATTCAGCGAAGAGTGAAATGATGGTTGCTTCGTCCGTCAAACTTAGACAGCGGGGAGGTGGGGTTTTGTGATACGACGGCTCATTACTGCCGCGCTACGACCTGGGTGACTCTCCGCCTGCATACTGCCTTCTAATTTGGTGGATGGCATTTGGGCCCGCGTGCTGCATGGCCCGCATGTCGGTGAACAAAAGTATAACGACATTCAGTAGAGGGAGACGTTTCAATGACCTAGGAGGAGCCAGAAGCGGTAGAGTGTCTCCACTGTACTAGTAGTAATTGTTTTTCTGGGTAGCTGTAGAGAGTGTCTCCACTGTACTAGTAGTAACTGTTTCTCTGGGCCCAAGACAAAACAGCCCATCCACACTAGAAAATAGTAAAATCAATTCAAAAGATCATATATTTACTAAATGAGAGGCGCTACCCACACCCAGCACACTGCCCCCCAAAAAAACCTGGGTGCTCTTCTTCCTCCTCGCTCCCACCCACCTCACGTCGGCTCGCTCCACTCGTACCCCCAAATTCCTCACCTCACTCCTACAGAAAACCCCAGCTCCCCTTCTTGCTCACTCCTATAGAAAACCCCAGCTCTCCTTCTTCTTCGCTCGCACTACAACTAGGCTCATCATTCGTTACTCTGCTCAAATCCGTGAGCGCGATGCGACGCCCTCGAGGAAAATGGAGTCGGCTGACCCCGGCGCCAAGAAGATGAGGCTCCCGCCAGCGGCGATGCCTGTTGTAGATCCCGCACCCGGCAACGCGGGGAGAAGCGGTGACCCCGCCCCCATCGGATCCCAGGAACCCGTAAAATCTTGGGTGGACAGCATCAGCGATCTCCCGGATGCCGTCCTTGGGGAGATCATCTCGCTTCTCCCCACCAAGAATTGGTGCCGCACCCAAGTCCTCTCAATTCGGTGGCGCCCTCTATGGCGCGTCGTGCCCCTTAATCTCGATTGTCGTCAGCTATCTCTCTTCAATGATTTTGAAATCCCTAGAGCCATCATCTCCTCCCACCAGGGCTCCGTTCAAAGCCTCTGCATCCCGTCATGCTACCTGAGCAAGCATACCATGCCCTGCATGGTGGACGCCTGGCTGAAATCCCCTGAATTCATAGAACTACACCTGCTTGAGTTCTACTATTCCCCTGGAAATCACATACCACATACCGAACGGCATGAACTTGTGCCCTCAGCACCGATGTCCATCTCGCGGTTTTCCTCCTCTCTCCACACCGCCACCTTTGTGTTGTGCTACCTACCAGACAATCTGGTACTAAACCTTTGACTCCCATTTCTCAAGAAACTTTCACTTGTGCGGGTTCGTATATCGGAGGCCTCATTGCACAGCATCATCCACTCCAGTTGCCCTGCGCTGGAGTGCTTGGTGCTTGTTTTCATAGTTAGAATCGGTTGTCTCCAAATAAAGTTGTGTAACCTTGTAAGAATTGGAATTTATTTTGACAGAAGGCAGCTCATCATCCAAGATGCCCCTTCATTTCAACGGTTGATCCTCGATTCTAGTTATTCAACGTTGCAAATAATTGTCCTCTCTGCGCCTAAACTGGAGACCTTGGGTGTAATACATGATCTCTGTGCTCATTTCAATATGGTGTTTGGCTCCACAGTTCTTAAGGTACTTTATATTATCATCTACACTTGTAACCATAAGCTGCATTTTAAATTTCTGCGCATAATTTGTATATCATCTTGGAGTACACATTTTTTACTAATATTATGTTCTATGCTCAATGAAGAGTTTCTCCATGGATGGCCTATCAATGGTGTTGGATTCTGTCAAGATCTTTATATCCAAATGAATAGTTTTGATCTGAACAAGATTATTGGCTTGCTGCAATGCTTTCCATGTCTGGAGAAGTTGTACATAAAGGTGATAATTTCACGCACATTGGAAGCCCGCATATAGTGTACTAGAATTAACCGTTCAGTTGTTACTCTTTCGACACTCTTCTTTTAGACCTTAACTGTTTTCAATCTTCATGTCTATTTAGGCAATAGGACGCGGTAAGAAAGTTATACCAATCGGTGGATTCGTAAGCATCAGGATTTTCTCGCTTCTCATGAGATTCGATTGAAAACAATAACGCTAGAATGATATGTAGCCAACCGTGCAAACACAAGATTTGTCACATTCTTCCTGCTGAATGCGAGGTTACTATTGTCCATCAGGCTTAAGTTTATCAGCAGCATGGTTTTGATGGATGGGTATGTCGAAGAGCAAAAAAAGGAGTTTCAGGTGGGCAAAAGAGCTTCTGAACGTGTCAGGCTTCTATTTACAACATATTGTGGTCATAATCCAGTAAATTTTACGACCTAGGATGTTCATTCTATGGACCTGACCGATCCATTTGACTGTGACTGCCAAAAACAATGCTGGAGTTAGATGTTGTTGCCCTTTTCAATCTGGTTTTTTTTGTAAACCTGATGAACAATTAACCCTTGTGCTTTTGTACAGTTTGTAAGCTGGAGTTAGATGTTCCTGCCCTTTTAACCTCGACTGTGACTGTCATATTTTCTTTGAAACAAGGCAAATGGATTGCCATTCGTTTAATTTAGAGTGAAATATTGTAACAAATCCCAACCAAGGGAAATAACATCACTCTCGCCGACTGCTTGAGCTCACTGTGTATTACAGAAGCCAAGTGATTAGCCCCCACTAGCACCCACAAACTTATTTTGAACTAGCACATCAAATGGGCTATAAATTTTCATAGGAAAGGCTGCATGACCGTGACAGATTTGGATTCTGACATTTGGGACCCGCGAGGAAATAGCCTAGCCAAGGTGGTGTCGACTTACTAGCCAGTCAACAAACGATTCTACCTACCAGCCGTTGGATTGACATCCAACATATGTCGTGTATCTTCTATCTCTTGTCTTCTTCTTCCTCGAGCCGCCCAAACCAAACCTCCCCGTCGGCTCTGCCTGCTCCCTCCTCCCATGGCTGGCTGCACCTCCTCCGCCCTACCGTACGTACCTTCCAACATTGGCCAGTCCTTCCCTCTATTCCCCCACACGTCCCGTTATTCTCCAGCGATGTCAGCCCCAACACGCACCCGCGCCCGAACTAGTCAACCCTCGTACTCCCCTCCGCCTGCGACTGGACCGGCGCATCTTCCATGGTTCCTGTTCGTTCCATCCGAGGCCTCGCCGTCGTCCTCCGTCTTGAGGCCTTGGTTTGCTCGCCGTGCGCGGTGCGCCGCCCTCTTGCGTTGTCAACGTCGTCAACAACCGAGAGGAACAAGGAGATGACTGTACGTGGAGAGGATGACAGTAGGGACCCACCAGCGTCATGGAAGTACGCAAGCAAGTGCCTCTATATTACAAGCCCAAAAATATGGTTCCTCCTAATGGTTGGACATCTGAGGCTCACGCCATTGTCAACGTAGTCAATAAATGAGAGAATTACACTACGAGCGGCTGACACCAGGGACCCAGCAAGTCACGTAGTTTTTTTAGGAACAAGCAGTTGTTATTTATACTAGTTTTAGCAATGGATCAGGGTAACAATGGGGCTGTGCGGGGGCTGTGGCCCATCTAGCCAGGGTTTTATTTATGTTTACCACATCATGAGCCTAGTTGTGTTTTTTCTTACTGAAAATGGCTAGCCCAGTTCTATTTTTTTAAAAGAAATACCCAAACAAGGCCTGCTTGCTTTATCGGCCCTGCTGGGCTGCAAATCTTTCAAGACGAGGAGAGTTTCATTCGGTTTGCCCAGAAATGGGTTGTACATTTTTAAAACACACCAAACCGGGAATTAGTTTCAATTTTTTTTCATTACAAGATCTTAAATTCTATTGATTTTTATGCGTGGACAATTATTTGGATTTTATATTTATATAAATTATTTTTCAAAATAGTTTGAATGTGCATCGATATTTTTGGATTAAAAAAACGTTCCCCCGCTGTCAGCTCGGACCCACCGGAAGTGCCTCCTTATTACGCACAAAAAAATGAATACTCCTCCAGCTAGCTGGGACCCACCTTGGTGGGAGGCTGACTTGTGGGCCTACTAAGTTAGCGCGAATGAAGGGCTTTGTCAACTTAGTCAATATGAAACATTCTAGCTCCAGTGACCATACGATGTCCATCCAACGGCCGTAGTGCTTCTTCAACCTCTGGTCTTCTTGCTCCAGTCGCCCAAAGCAGCGACGGTCGTGTCGCATGCTCCTACATCCCGTGGCCGGCTGTGCTGCCGCGGAGGCCTTGCCGCCCCTACTATTCCCACCACTGGCCAGGCCCTACGGCGTCGGCAGCCTCACACCGCAGCCGAACCAGTGAACCCTCGTACTCCTCTCCGCGCGGGCTTCCACTATGGCGTCTTCCCCAGCTCTGTGTCGTCCCCTTCCTAGGCCTCGCCGTCATCCACCGCCGTGGTGCTCTCTGCGCGGCGTGGTCAACATGGTCAAGGAACGACTTCCATCGGAAGAGTACTGTATGTGGAGAGGCTGACAGCTGGGTCCATGGCCACAGCCCTGTTTTTTTGTGATTTGCCAAGTAAGTCGCTTTGTCAGGCCTGTTGGGCTGCAAATCTTTCAAGACGAGGAGAGCTTTCATTCGGCTGGATGAGAAAATGGCCCATCAGTAATGAGAAATGGGTTGTACATTTTTTAAACACATCAAACCGGCAATTAGTTTCAAATATCTTTTTTTTCATTCGAGATTTTAAATTACATTAATTTTTATGCGTGGAGAATTTGTTGGATTTTATATTGATATACATTTATTTTTCAAATCAATTTGAATGCGAGTCGAAATTTTGGGATAAAAACAGTTCGGACCGCACCGAAATATGCAAAATTTCATATAATTTTTTAACCGTGGCCACAATATGGGTTGTAATGCTAACAAAAAGAATATGGGCTCCAAAAAAACCCTTAAGAATTAGCAAATGGGCTGTAAATTATTAGAAATAATGGCAGATGGAATTTATGCTGTTTTCCACAGATTTGAGGCTTTCCTAAAAAAAGGTTGACGCACAAGCAGTGACTGTTGGATGTCCATCCAACGACCGTCGTGCTTCTTCAATCTCTGCTCTTCCTGCTCCAGCGGCTCAAACAAGCGTCGACGGGACTGCCTGCTCCCTCCTCCCTGCGGCCGGCTGTGCTGCCGTGTAGGCCTCACCGCCCCACCGTACTCCCATCGCTGGCCTAGCCATCCCTCTACTCACCCACACCTCCTGTGATTCTCCAGCGACGGCAGATGAACCAGTAAACCCTCTTACAGTCGTACTCCCCTCAGCGTGGGAAACAACTGCCGACTATTCCCTTGCTCCGTGTCGTTCGCTTCCTAGGCCTCGCCGTCGTCCACCGCCCTGGTGCTCTCAGCGTGGCCTGGTCAATGTGGTCAATGACCAACATGCATCTGAAGTGGACTATACGTGGAGAGGCCGACAGCTGGGTCCACGGCCGCACGCAAGGAAATGCCTCCTTATTATGCGCAAAATAATGATTCCTTCACCTGACATCAGGGACCCACCAAAAGGGCCTCTGTATTTCGTGAAAAAAATGTTACCGGCGCTGACAACTCGGACCCACCAGCTATGTCTTCTCACGCAAGGAAGTGCCTCCTTATTACGCAAAAAAATGAATACTCCCCCTGTTAGCTGGGACCCTGATGGAGGGCTTTGTCAACTTAGTCAGTATGCAGGCTGACTTGTCGGCCTACTAAGTTGACGGGGATGGAGGGCTTTGTCAACTTAGTCAGTATGCACGATTCTAGTTCAAGTGACCGTATGATGTCCATCCAACGGCCATAGTGCTTCTTCAAGATCTGGTCTTCTTGCTCCAGCCGCCCAAACCAGCGCCGGTCGTGCCTCGTGCTCCTACCTCCCGTGGCCGGCTGCGATGTGGTGGAGGCCTCACCGCCCACTACTACTCCCACCGCTGGCCAGGCCATCCCTCTACTCACCCACACCCCTGTTATTCTGCGGCGACAGTAGCCTCACACCGCAGCGAATCAGTGAACCCTCGTACTCCTCTACGCATGGGCATCCACTGCCACGTCTTCCCCAGCTTCGCGTCGTCCCCTTCCTAGGCCTCGCTGTCGTCCACCACCCTGGTGCTCTCAGCGCGGCGTGGTCAACGTGGTCAAGGAACGGCTTCCATCGGACGTGGACTGTACGTGGAGAGGCTGACAGCTGGGTCCACGGCCCCAGCAAGGAAGTGCCTCCTTATTACGTGCAAAATAATTATTCCTCCACCTGACAGGAGGGACCCACCAGACGGGCCACTGTATTTCGCGAAAAAAATGTTTCCCCCTTACTGCTAGGACCCACCAGCTACATCTTCGCACGCAAGGAAGTGCGTCCGGGCAAAAAGAAAAGATTTGACCCCCTGACTGCTGGGACCCACCAGCTACATCTTTGCACGCAAGGAAGTGCGTCCAAAAAAACGATTCGCCCCCTTGACTGCTGGGACCAACCAGCTACATCTTCGCATGCAAGGAAGTGCCTGACAGTCAGGACCCACCTAGTCGATGCGTACGTAGCGTTGTCATTCTGGTCGCGAACGTGTACGTACATACTGGTGGATGTAGAGGCGCGCACGTGTCGTAGTAGAGGCGCGCACGTAGCATGTACATGTACGTACAGCGGCCAGGGTGCAAGAAAGAAAATACGGCCACGTACGTACATACGGGCGGGGTCTTGAATGCCTACTCGCGCATACGTATGGCCTGGGCTCGTGTACATGGCTAGTTCGGAATGGAGAAACAACGTCGTCATCGTGTTCATGGGGAGCCAACCGGCTGGGTCGGAACGAAATGTGTCGTCGTGTTCATCGGGAAGGCTTGGACGGAACAGGCGATGGAAACGAGGCCTGGCGTACCGCAGAACGGAGGAAACGGCCTTGTTTTCGACCGGCCACATTCGAAACGGGATCCTGTTCATCGGGAGGGGTGTGGCGTACCGCAAAATGAAGGAAACAGATCTCCTATAGTCGAAACGGGGGTCCTGTTGATTGGGAGGGGTGTGGCGTACCGCAAAACGGACGAAACGGACCTCCTACGGTCGAAATGGGGGTCCTGTTGATTGGAAGGGGTGTGGCATACCCCAAAACGGACGAAACGGACTTGTGTTGGAGTGCTACAGTCGAAACAGGGGTCCTGTTGATCGGGAGGGGTGTGGCGTACCGCAAAACAGACGAAACGGACTTGTGTTGGAGCGCTATGGTCGAAACGGGGGTCCTCTTCATCGGGAGGGGTGTGGCGTACCGCAAAACGGGACTCCACAGGATACTATTCATCTCCACCGTCGACCTCCTCCAGCCTCCACGGGCTACTGTACATCCACCGACGACCTCCTCCAGCCTCCACCTGCGACTGTTCATCCACGGGCTCCTATTCATCCAGCCTCCACCGCGCGCTACTCCACCGGCTACTGTTCAACCACCCCTCTCCACGGGATCCTATTCAACCACCCCTCCACTGGCTACTGTTCATCCACCCCTCCACCTTCTACTGTTCATCCAGCCCTCCACGTGGTCGTCCTATTCATCCAGCCCTCCACGGGGTCCTGTTCATCTAGCCCCAACCGGCTCGATCGATCGGGGTCCTATTCATCCAGAGGCAATGCCACGGGTCTTGTTCATCCACTCCCACCGCTCACTGTTCATCCAACCCGCCCTGCAATGCTCACTGTTCATCCAGTGAGCCAGCATCGATCGGCTTCAGTTAGCAGCAGTAGCGAAGGAATCGCTCGATCGGGTTCAGTTAACAGCCATCGATCGATCGCTCGGGTTCAGTAACGCGTAGCCTGCAGTGTAATCGCTCGGGTTCAGTTAGAGTCCAATGCCTTGCTCGGGTTCAGTTAGAGCCAACGCCTCGCACACACGCGCGTACGTGTACGAGAGAAACGCGCATTGCTCGGCCCCCGACCTCCCACCGTAACTGGGAACTCCTCGAAATTTTCCTCGCCTTCGCTTCTACCACGGTTTTTTCCGTCATGGACGGCCCAAAGAATGTCATGCAGCTGCGTCTCCGGCCCGCCCAGAATGAAAAGCTCATTTTCTATCATGATTTTTTGTCATAGAAGTAGGATCCCACCACATCTACGATGATACCGGGTTTTGTCACAATTATCGTCATAGAAGTGTCATATGTATGACAGAAAGAATTTTCGTTCGGCCGAGAATGTCACGGATGTGTCTTTTTTTGTAGTGTATGAAACAACTCTATTGTCTTGCATAAGCACTCCTCCAAGTCCTCGACATGAAGTGTCGCAATACAATTGGAAATCCTTGCGTTTGTCTGGGATAATCAACACTGGGGCTGTAACCAAACGTTTCTTCAACTCCTAAAAACTGGCCTCACAATCCTCATTCCATTTAAACTTGGTGTCCTTCTTTAATAACTCCGTCATGGGCTTCGCAATCTTGGAATAAATTCTCAATAAATCTTTGATAATAACCTGCGAGTCCAAGAAAACTTCTGATCTCTCCCAGTGAGGTGGGTGCCAACCATTTAGTGATAGAAGCAACCTTGCTAGGGTCTAATGCTATTCCTTCTCCGGATATAACCTGTCCGAGAAATCCAACTTCGTTCAACCAAAACTCACATTTGCTGAACTTGGCATACAACTGATGTTCCCTAAGCTTCTCGAGAACCAAATGCAAATGTTCCTTATGCTCTTCTTCATTCTTCGAGTAGACCAAAATGTCATCAATGAACACCACGACGAACTTATCCAAAAACTCCATGAACACCTTGTTCATCATACTCATGAAATAGGCAGGGGCATTAGTCAAACCAAATGACATAACTATATACTCGTATAGCCCATACCTTGTGGTAAAAGCTATCTTAGGTATATCCTACTCTCAGATCTTCAACTGGTGATAACCTGATCGAAGATCGATCTTGGAGAAAACTTTAGCTCCTTGTAGCTGGTCAAACAAATCATTGATCATCGGCAGAGGGTATTTGTTCTTGATCGTCACCTCATTTAGCGCACGATAATCAACAACCATCCTCAAGTATCCATCCTTCTTCTCAACTAGGAGAACTAGGGCTCCCCAAGGTGATGAACTTGGTCGAATATAACCTTTCTCCAGTAACTCCTTAATCTGCTTCTTAATTTCTTCCAGGTCATTTGCAGGCATCCGATATGGTCGCTTTGATATTGGTCCGGTGCCTGGCAATAACTCAATCAAAAACTCAATGTCTCGATCTTGTGGCATGCCTGGTAACTCTTCCGGAAATGCATCATGATAATCCTTCACCACTGGTACTTCCTCCTGAACAACTCCTGATAGGGAATTCACCAGAATCCTCCTCGGCGCATGCCTAGACACATACTTGATCCTCTTTCCTTCCAGGGTGGTGAGAAGAATTGATTTACTGGCACAATCTATGTTTCCCTCAAACTTGGATAGCCAATCCATGCCTAGTATCACATCCAATCCTTGTGACTCCAGGACAATCAGGTTGGTGGGGAAAACATGTCTACCTATGGTTACTGGCAATTGATAGCATCCCCTACTAGCCATATACTCTGCTCCTTGGAAACTTACTAACCTAGGTGACTTAAGGGCTACTGTTGGCAACTTAAACTTATCCACAAATCCCCTTGATATGGATGAATGAGATGCACAGGTATCGAAATGAATAGGTGATGTAAATGCATTAATCAAAAACTTACCGACAACTGCGTCGGGTTGATCCTCAATCTCCTCCACACTGACGTGGTTCACCTGACCTTTGGTGAAGGGGTTGGGCTTCTTTGCAGAATTTCCATTTCCATTTCCATTCTTCACTTCAGGGCATTCAGTGGCGTAATGTTCGGAATTTCCGCACTTGAAACAAGTAATGTGACTCAGATCCCTCTTGGTTGGTGTTGCGGGGTTTGGAACGGTTCTAACTGTTGCTTCCTCCATTCTCGTTGCCATTCTTAGGCCCACCGTGGTTGTGCGAACTTCCTCTATTATGCATGTGCCCTCCATGGTTATGGCCTCCATGGTTGTGAGTATGTCCTCCCAAGTACGGGGAATCGCGGGGCTTCTCTTGAGCTCTAGAAGTGTACCTCCCCTATCCATACTTCCTCTTGCGATTATCAATCTTTTGCTACTTACCTTCTATCATGAGGGCCCTGTCTACCAACTCCTAGTAGTTGTTGAAGGTTGCCACCATCAACTGCAGGCTCAGCTCATCATTGAGTCCCTCAAGAAGCTTCTCCTGTTTTGCGGCATCTGTGGCCACAGCATCTGGGGCATAACGGGCTAACTTGCTAAACTCATCCGCATATTGTCCCACTGTACGACTCCCTTGGCGCAGGTTGCAAAACTCGCACTTCTTCATGCTCATAGCTCCTGCTGAAACATGGGCGGTGCGGAAATCCTGCTAAAACTGATCCCATGTAACTGTATCAATGGGGTAAGTGGTGGTGAAGTTCTCCCACCAAGATGATGTGGGTCCATCCAGCTGATGTGCGGCAAAGCACACTCTCTCTGCATCTGTGCATCCTGCAGTTGTCAGCTCTCTTCCCAATCTTGCGGAGCCAATCATCTGCGACAACCGGCTCAGTGCTGCTAGAGAACACCAGCGGATTCAACCTCAGAAAGCGGGCTAGGTTGTCAACAGGGGCTGGTGGCGGTAGGTTGTTGTTGTTGTTGCCTTGGTTCTGGTTCTGAACTAGCATCTGCATCAAGACATTCTGTTGTTGGATCAACTGGGTGAGCTCCGGTGGGAACACGAATCCGGCGTCACATCTCGGAGGCATCTGATGGGTTAGAAGGGGTGAGAAATCAGAATAGAATAAGCTCTAAGAGAGATTTCACTACCCATATGCACATGGGGCAAAATACAATCAATTCACTTCATTCAATATCAAACAAGATTCACACAGATGATCTAAACTACAATTACAAATCGATTGATGCTAACTACTTGGAAGAATACTACTAGTAACATGGTGGTCGTCTAAAAATTTTGATCGATGGAAGACTCCATGATATCTGCTCCAGCTTCATCTATGTAGTCATCATCACTGTCATCATTTGCATCACTGTCCGTGTGGATGTCGTCCAAGATGATGAAGTCCTCCGAACGGATCCCCTTTTCAGGTTCTTTCTTATGGTTCTCCATGGGTAGTCCTAGCTTCTTCTTCAAATATTCATGCTTCTCTAGTAGTAAAGCAATTTCTTCCTCATATCCATCTCGTGTTGCCTTGAGTTCTTCTTTTAGCTTGATATTCTTCTTCATCATCTTCTTGATCTTCTTCATGTTGAAGCACAACTGATTCTCGTATCGGCGAATGCGATAACCCATCTCCTAAATGTAGGCTGCAATTGATCCATCCTTCCTGGTACGAATCATCACCCATTCCTCGTCCCGGCGTCCACGTATTTGATATATGGTGTTTTCAAGCTCCTTGTGATACACCTCACATATGCGTCCAAAAGTGATGTGGGCTGCCATGCTCTTTCCCAAGCTCCAACTTGGGGCATCCAAGTAGAAATCAATAGGCTCCATTGTTGGCGCAAATGTCCTCCCAGGTACCCAAACTTTGATCTTCCTGCGCTCCTCTTCCAGTAAAGTTGCAGAGAAAGTCCCAGTGAAGGTTGGTAGTCCGATATTAAAGTACTTAGTGACTTCCTTCAAGTGTTGCCCGAAAGGGGTGTCGTCATCCGGTTGGGTGAACTTGTTCTTGAGCTCCGGTGTCCGAATACTATCTTTGTGGCTTATCCTAGTGGTCGCATCCTACAATCAGCATCTGCTCTGATACCATCTTATAGCGACCACAATCCCAATGGACCAAAGCCTCTGTGCTTAAGTGTCATCCCTGGATCGGTAATGCTAACACACACAGTACTCGAGGAATTATAACAGAGTTCAATCACACAGTTATTACATCGAGGTCCTTATAAAGAGTTTGATTACACACATAATATGGCTGAAGGCCATCTAAACTAAATAATTGCAGAAGCTTCAAAGGTAAATGAGTCCATCAACTCCAACGGCATAGCTGAGTCCATGACAATGACCTATCGCACATTATTCATTGTCTGAGTAGTCTGCAATGAGATGTTGCAGCCGTGTAGGTTAGCACATTGAATATGCTGGCAGAGTTACACCGTAAAGTAATGAATGCAAGAACTATATCTACATGCAATATTTGGCTGATGGAGGCTCTAAGTTTATGATTTTTGCATAAAGCTAGTGTTTCCCTACAACAAAGGAATAAAATTATTTACTACTCCCAAGTTGTACCAATATTTGAGAAGGTTCCTCCAACTCAAATCCCAATTAAACAAGTATCATCATTAAACCCAATTCAATTAATTAAAGAGTGATGAGATCAACAATAATATCCAATTCCAGATACTCAAGATGTCCATAACCGGGGACACGGCTAACCATGATTAGTTTATACACTCTGCAGAGGTTGCGCACTTTTCCCCACAAGACTCGACCACATCCATGATCGAAAGATCGAGACAGTCTTTATGAAGCATAAACTCTCTACTCTGGGTAGACCGATACACCTACTTTCCCCTACATCTGCTAGTCCACCTCTTCAAGAGCTCATACAACTTACTCAACTACGCCAGAGCCCATAATGGCTTGTGGCTGCACACGAAAGTTTCTAGGCATGAAATATCATATGATCCCTTTGAGCGTGGGTGGCGAACCAAGGAGAAATCACACAGGCCCTTTGGGATTTCCCAAATGGACAAACACTGGATTCTGCCCCAACCAATCCACCTAGATGTGTATTAAAGTTGCCACCTTAATGTTACCAAGATTAATAACTCTCCTAACTTCCATGTGTATCACGATCCAATCCCTCTACGAGCATGGCTAAGCAATAATAAAGCATAACGTATATTCCCGGGGTGTTCAAAAGGTATTAGGTTCCTACCTCAAGTACTACAACCAAACCACATGTTCCCAATCCTACTCATGGAAATATTTGAGGGGCATAACTAATGCATAGTAAAACGTGGGTATTGAAAAGTATGATCAAAGTGTAACTTGCCTTGCTGACAATCTGCAAACTCTAGGGATTCGTAGTAACAAGCTTCACACTTCGGATAATCTAGCATAGACAAAAAGTATCATACATAAGCAATCACTCAAACGAAACAAAGAGAAATCGAGAGAAGATCCAAATAAAACTCGAAACCAGCAAATGACTAAACTAATAAGAAAACAAAGCCTTACAATTTTATTTTCATATGGATTAGATCTTAACAGTAGGTACATGTGATTAGCTACAATTAGCAAAAAGAATCAACTCAAACGGAGTTACGAAACTCAAGATACAAACGAAGCAAGATCAAATACTAATCTGAACTAAACTCAAATTTTAAATTGCCAAAATCATGTTCAAGTTTATTTACACGAAAGAAGAGATCGTTACGAAGATTTAGGAATTGGTTTCATCTAATTTGGATAAACAAGCAAAAAGTTACGCTAGTTTTAAGATTAGGGGATAAATCGCGATAAAACTATTCGTGCATAGGTCCCGGGGCGAAAATAAAACTAAAAAGAAAAATCTATTGGACGAACGTCCGCTAACAGAATCTAACGAGTGAATTCATTCGTTAAAATAAACTAACGAGTGAACGTTCGTCAAATAACGAACTAAAAACTAAAAACTTATCTATTAAAAAAACCAAAAACAAAACCAGCGAACCAGGCAGTTTTTTTACCGGCTAATCGGAATTGACCGGCGGCGAGATCCGGCGGGGCGAGGCGGGGCGACGGCGACGCGAGGCGGCGGCGGCGCGGCTCGGGCGGCGGAGGGCGCAGTACCACTAGCTGCGGCGGCTATGTGGTGGAGGGGGCGGGGTTCGGCCGACTTATAAAGGGGCCCCAGGGGGATCTGACTCAGAAAAGGGGCGACGGTGGCGCGAGGAGCTCGGACTCCCGGCCAAAGTCTGGCGCGCGCACAGCAGGGAAGGCGGCGGCTGGGCCGACCCACGAAGATTTTTTTAAACGATTTTCGTGAAGAAAATCCTAATAAATAAAAATAAAAATCTAAAAATTCCAGAAGCAATTTTCACTGTCCCTATCTAATATTTGGGAGAATATGAACATTTTTGTGGACTAAATGCAAGTTTTACAAATGCAAGTTTTTCTCTAATTCAAATAAAACTGCAAATAAAAATTCAAATAAAATAATAATTTTATTTCAAAATTTCTTATCCAATATTTCTCCTCTATTTTGAAGAAGTCATTTTATCTTCACTCATTATTTTTATTTTTGGAAATAATTGGAAAGAAATTATTGAAAATCAAATTGATCCTCTTTTCAAATTTTAAATAAATTCAAGTATGAAAATTTTGTGAAACCTCCAACTCTCTCCTTGGGTCATTGAGTTGCTTAAGATTTTGCAGATCTCAACCAAATGCAAATAAAATATGATATGCATATGATGATCTATGTATAACATCCAAATTCAAAATTGGGATGTTATAGCTGGTTGGTTGGCTGCTTGATGCGAACGGTCTGAGGAGGAGGAGGAGGAGGCGCGGCGGGGATGGCGGCTGCGGCGAAGATGAGCGGGGGCCCGGTGAGTCCACCAACGTCTCCAAGGTTCGAGATCTCGCCCTCTTCCTCTTATTCTTAGCTCTATTGCATTTCATCGGCGATTCTGAAGCACTCGCGTGCTTGTGCGCAGGCGCAACTGAAGGAGACGCTAGACAAGGTGTATGAGGTAAAGGACCCCAACCGCATCTTCGTGTTCAAGTTCCACACCCACTTCGGAGGCGCCAACTCCTCCGGATTTGGTCTCATCTACGACAACCTCGAATCCGCCAAGAAGTTCGAGCCCAAGTACCGCCTCATCGGGGTACAGATTGTTTCGCCCTCGTTTCTTCTTCACTTGGAACTTCATTGTGTTGTCTCGTCTAGCTGTGCGCTAGTATGTGTTTCCTCTGTGCTCACCCACGGGTCGCGATGTAGTAGTATGTAACTGATCTAACTGGTCCTTCTTTTATGCTGCTCACTTAGGCTGCATTTGATTCGAGTCAAGATAACTAGGTTTGCTTTCATTTTGTGGCTTGGAAGTAAGCCGATTAGCGTAAGTACTCAGTTTGCAGGGCTAATGCTTCGGTCAGATTCAGTCCTCAATCCTCGGTTAGCAGTAGAAAATTTGAATTTGGAACGGCTAATTCTTGGGAATACCTTAATCAACCTTTTTGGTTGGTTGTTTCAGTCCATAGTTTGTAGGGCTAATGCTTTAGTCAGATTTAGTTTACCCTGCCTCTTACAGTAAAATGCGTTTGACAGGGTAGGCCCAAATCCCACCTCATACCTTGAACTAAATGGGCTATTGGTTTATAATGGCACTATGACTGTGATATCATCGGCTGCAAAGTTGTTGATTACCTAGTAATATGCCATGACACTAGAATTGCGGCGATTAGTATATCAAGTAGCACTGTCAGTGTTGGATTAGCAAAAATTTCCTGATTATCAGTCCATTCAGCTTGATTATTGCTAGTGAAATTCCTCCGCTTATGTCGCGCCGCTGCTTGTAATGGTATAGTGTATGCGCCTGCTTGTGGGGACCGATGGCGAATGCAAGTGCGGGCACAATGAGAACTGCATTTTCAGACCAGACATCTGCCGAAGTGCTTTCTTTTTTGGTCTTTGCATGGTGTGCTGAATTTTGGTTTATCTCTGCTATTTTTATTTCCTCCAGATACCAAGGTGTGCTACATTTTCCTAGACTACATCTGCTGAAGTCAGATGTACCTAGTTATTGGGCAACATGATGCACACAAGGTCTGTTATTTTCAGACCAGACCACACCTGCTGAAGTGTTTTTCGGACGTTATGCTACTCATGTTATTCTTTCGAGTTGGCTGTACAGGTCCAATATTGCTCCCTAATTGCCGAATTTGCCTATGCTTCGAATGTACATGCAGGTTTAGTGAGTTTTTGGAACGGATGGAGGGCCAACAACAAAGTCTCTGAAGCCAAAGTTCAACCTCTTTGTCAAGCAGGTCTCCACCAGCATTGGTATGGCAGTGACACACATCGATGTATTTAAAGCCTTCACTTGTTCATTGTGTCATCAGCTGATTACTTCTTCTATTGTTTTCTTGCAAAGCATGTAATGGTTTGGAGTAGTTGATCATGATGGCCTGATGGAACATTCATGTTGTTAGCATGTATATATACACTATTACAGTAGCTTGTTGATCAAGCGCTTGTTTCTATCTAAATGTGTGCACAGAAGTTCAGTTACCTTCTAAAATATTATTGGTGCATCTTTTGTTTCTCAAATACAAAAATAGCTTGCTCATTTAAGCTGTGGCATCCCTACTATTAGCTTTCATATTGTGTCTCTATTTTCTTGTATCAGAGTATCTCATTTTAACTAGCTAGAGAACAAAAAGCATGGTACTAGCTCAATTTGTTTTATCGTTCTAAATAACTATCCTTTTCTTGAATGGTCTGTTCATAATATATTTGCCCCAATTTTTCTAATTCTTCTCTATTGATTCATGTAACAGGGCGACCGAGGAAGGCATGTTGCCGTTTTGTTTGTTCCCAGCCTTGACTATGGTTGTCCAGCGAGTCCGGCATGTTGTTCATCTGTCTATGGTCGTCCAACTAGTTTGGCATGTTGTTCATGATGGGAGAAGGTGCATACTTTGTGATTGCTATGGAAGGAGCTTGTATCGCTTCTAAAGTGTTGTATTACACTTGTAGTTGTTACCTTTATTGCCATTATATTACATGACCTGGTTGCTCTTATTTGGAATATATGTGTGTTTTCTATCCCTCCCAATTTAAATAGTAATTGAAATATGAAGACTGTGAGCCTGATAGATGGGGCCCACTTATGAGAACATGACAAGTGAGACCCAGTTACTAGAAGATGACAATGGGGACCCAGCTGACTAGTAAACCCACTTTATGAAAAAAAGAAAAATGAAACTGTTGAGACAAAAAGGCCATGGCCCAAAAATAAAAAGGCTGCAATGTTGGGCTTGGTCCATGAAGCTGACAAAAAATTCATTGGAAAAAATATATATATATTGGCTGAATTAATGGGATTGGCCCATGTAAAACATCGAATTGGACCGGGCTAATTCTTATCCATGTCAACTTGCCATGCTGGATCCTACGTGGCCTGGGGAGGCTGATAGTACCAAAAATTTGGTCGTGGAACCAACGACCTTTTACATATCACAAAGAAGGTCGTTTATTTCAGTTTATGACGGCCAACTTTTGACCATCTGTTTTTGGTCGCGAAAAGGTCGGAAATGAAAAACAATGACCATTCAGTGACCAATAGTGATGGTTGCAAGTTGACATATTTCTTGTAGTGTGTCCGAATATAGCCTTCGAATATATCAATCTTTATGTCTCGACCATTTCGAGACTCCTCGTCACGTCAGTGATCTCATCTAGGACTCCGAACAAACTTCGGTCATCAAAACACATAACTCATAATACAAATCATCATCGAGCGTTAAGCGTGCGAACCCTACGGGTTAGAGATGTATGTAGGCATGATTGAGACACATCTTCGATCAATAACCAATAGCGAAACCTAGTGCTCATATTGGCTCCTACATATTCTATGAAGATCTTTATCGGTCAAACCGCATAACAACATACGTTGTTCCCTTTGTCATTGGTATGTTACTTCCCCGAGATTCGGTCATCGGTATCATCATACCTAGTTCAATCTCGTTACCGGCAAGTATCTTTACTCGTTCCGTAATGCTTCATCCCGCAACTAACTCATTAGTCACATTGCTTGCAAGGCTTATAGTGATGAGCAATACTGAGAGGGCCCAGAGATACCTCTCCGAAACACGGAGTGACAAATCCTAATCTCGATCTATGTCAACCCAACAAACACCTTCGGAGACACCTGTAGAGCATCTTTATAATCACTCAATTACGTTGTGACATTTGATAACACACAAGGTGTTCCTCCGGTACTCGAGAGTTGCATAATCTCATAGTCCGAGGAACATGTATAAGTCATGAAGAAAGCAGTAGCAATGAAACTGAAACGATCATAATGCTAAGCTAACGGATGGGTCATGTCCATCACATAATTCTCCTAATGATCTGATCATGTTCATCAAATGACAACACATGTCTATGGTTAGGAAACATAGCCATCTTTGATTAACGAGCTAGTCAAGTAGACGCATACTAGGGACACTTTGTTTTGTCTATGTATTCACACATGTACTAAGTTTCCGGTTAATACAATTCTAGCATGAATAATAAAACATTTATCATGATATAAGGAAATATAAATAACAACTTTATTATTGCCTCTAGGGCATATTTCCTTCACAAACTTCTTCTCGTTCTGACCGATCAAGTACCGGACGCACGGCACCTCCGAGTTTTGCACACGTTCAGCATGATGATGTCCCTTGAGCTCTTGATCCAGCAGAGTGTCGAGGAAGTAGATAAGTTCTGTCAGCATGATGGCATGGTGACGGTGATGGTGATGTGATCCGCGCAGGGCTTCGCCTAAGCACTACGAGAATATGACTGGAGGCGTAAACTATGGAGGGGGGCACCGCACACGGCTAGAAACAATTGAAGTGTGTTCTAGGCGCCCCCTCCCCACGTATATAAAGGAGAGAGGGGGAGGGAGTCAGCCCTAGACGCGCCCATGTAGGAGGAATCCTACTTGGGCTTCTAGTTGGATTCTCCCCCCCCCCCCCCTTTCCTTTTAACGGAGAGGAAAAGAGGGGAAGAGAGGGGGAGAAGGAAAGAGGGGGGCGCCGCCCCTCTCCTAGTCCTATTCGGCCTCCTTCCTTGGGGAGGGGGGTGCCACCCCTTTTTGGGCTGGTGTGCCTCCCTCCTATGGCCCATATCACCCATATCTTCCCCCGGGGGGTTCCGGTAACCCTCCCAGTACTCCGATATGTACCCGATACATTCGGGAACACTTCTGGCATCCAAATACTATCCTCCAATATATCAATCTTTACCTCTCAACCATTTTGAGACTCCTCTTCAAGTCCGTGATCTCATCCGGGACTACGAACAACATTCAGTCACCAAAACACATAACTCATATAATAGAAATCGTCTTCGAACGTTAAGCGTGCAACCTACGGGTTCGAGAACTATGTAGAAATGACCGAGACTCCTCTCCGTTCAATAACCAATAGCAGAACCTGGATGCTCATATTGGCTCCCACATATTCTATGAAGATCTTTATCGATCGAACCGTTATGACAACATATGTTATTCCCTTTGTCATCGATATGTTACTTGCCCGAGATTTGATCGTCGGTATCTTAATACCTAGTTAAATCTCGTTACCGGTAAGTCTCTTTACTCATTTCGTAATGCATCATCCTGCAACTAACTCATTAGTCACATTGCTTGCAAGGCTTCTTATGATGTGCATTACCGAGAGGGCCCAAAGATACCTCTCCGATACTCGGAGTGACAAATCGTAATCTCGATCTATGCCAACCCAACAAACACCTTAAGAGATACCTATAGAGCATCTTTATAATCACCCAGTTACGTTGTGACGTTTTATAGCACAGAAGGCATTCCTCCGGTATCCGGGAGTTGCATAATCTCATAGGCGGAGGAACATGTATTTGACATGAAGAAAGCAGCAGCAATAAAACTGAACGATCATTATGCTAAGCTAACAGATGGATCTTGTCCATCACATCATTCTCTAACGATGTGATCTCGTTCATCAAAGGACAACACATGTCTATGGTTAGGAAACTTAACCATCTTTGATTAACGAGCTAGTCTAGTAGAGGCTTACTAGGGACACGGAGTTTTGTCTATGTATCGACACATGTGTCAAGTTTCCGGTTAATACAATTCTAGCATGAATAATAAACATTTATCATGAAATAAGGAAATATAAAATAACAACTTTATTATTGCCCCTAGGGCATATTTCCTTCACAAAGTGCACCAAACTGCAAGTTTGTTTCTTGTACATGTTTGGAGCTCAGCGGCTGTAACCTATCTTCACAAGATCAACATACACCATGAGTACCATAAATAGCTTGCTAGTAATGGCACAATACACACACTGTGTTGTTTGTTTCTTGAGTAGTTGGTGATTCTTGCAAGCAAATTTCCTTTCTCATGGTGAATCACACACTCAGGAACCAATAAGTTTTCTGACGATATATAATAACACTCCTTGTTTATTTCATAAACTTATGCGGTGATAATCGTAAGAAACTTGCCTTTCACGTCATCATCCTATGTGTAAGAGAATTGACAGATAAATTGATTTTAGTGGCATAAATTGCACCCACTTGGATGTTTATTTCTCTAACAAGTTTGGTGATCCTGAGGAAATTTTAAGGAGTACAACATATTTATGACAGTTTTTGCGTGTTAACAATGTGTCCCCTATGTGTCTAAATGCAAAGAGATAATAATCTTCTTTGGGGTAATCACATAAGACCAACTATGTGAAGGAAATATGCCCTAGAGGCAATAATAAAGTTATTATTTATTTCCTTATATCATGATGAATGTTTATTATTCATGCTAGAATTGTATTAACCGGAAACATGATACATGTGTGAATATATAGACTAACAGATTGTCACTAGTATGCCTCTACTTGACTAGCTCGTTTATCAAAGATGGTTATGTTTCCTAGCCATAGACATGAGTTGTCATTTGATTAACAGGATCACATCATTAGGAGAATGATGTGATTGACATGACCCATTCCGTTAGCTTAGCACACGATCGTTTAGTATGTTGATGTTGCTTTCTTCATGACTTATACATGTTCCTATGACTATGAGATTATGCAACTCCCATTTACCGGAGGAACACTTTGTGTGCTACCAAACGTCACAACGTAACTGGGTGATTATAAAGGTGCTCTACAGGTGTCTTCGAAGGTACATATTGGGTTGGCGTATTTCGAGATTAGGATTTGTCACTCCGATTGTCGGAGAGGTATCTCTGGGCCCTCTCGGTAATACACATCACTTAAGCCTTGCAAGCATTGAGTTATTTACGGAATGATGTATTACGGAACGAGTAAAGAGACTTGCCGGTAACGAGATTGAACTAGGTATTGAGATACCGACAATCGAATCTCAGGCAAGTAACACACCGATGACAAAGGGAACAACATATGTTGTTATGCGGTCTGACCGATAAAGATCCTCGTAGAATATGTGGGAGCCAATATGAGCATCCAGGTTCCGCTATTGGTTATTGACCGGAGACGTGTCTCGGTCATGTCTACATTATTCTCGAACCCGTAGGGTCCGCACGCTTAAGGTTTCGATGACAGTTATATTATGAGTTTATGAGTTTTGATGTACCAAAGGAGTTCGGAGTCCCGGATGAGATCGGGGACATGATGAGGAGTCTCGAAATGGTCGAGAGGTAAAGATCGATATATTGGACGACTATATTCGAACTTCGGAAAGGTTCCGAGTGATTCGGGTATTTTTCGGAGTACCCAAGAGTTACGGGAATTCGCCGAGGAGTATATGGGTCTTATTGGGCCATATGGGAATAGAGGAGAGAGGCCGAAAGGAAGGAGGCGCGCAGCCCCCCTCTGGTCCGAATTGGACAAGGGGTGCAACCCCCTTTTCCTTCCTCCTCTCCCCCTCTTTCCCCCCTTCTCCTACTCCAACAAGGAAGGAGGGACTCCTACTCCCGGTGGGAGTAGGACTCCCCTTGGCGCGCCCCCTCCTAGGCCGGCCACCCCCTTCCCCCTTGCTCCTTTATATACGGGGGCAGGGGGGCACCTCTAGGCACAATAACAATTGATCCCTTGGATCTCTTAGCCGTGTGTGGTGCCCCCCTCCACCATAGTCCACCTCGATAATATCGTAGCGGTGCTTAGGCGAAGCCCTGCGACGGTAGAACATCAAGATCACCACCACGCCGTCATGCTGATGGAACTCTCCCTCAACACTCGGCTGGATCGGAATTCGAGGGACGTCATCGAGCTGAACATGTGCTAGTACTCGGAGGTGACGTAGTTTCGGTGCTTGGTCGGTCGGGCCGTGAAGACGTATGACTACATCAACCGTGTTGTGCTAACGCTTCCACTTACGGTCTACAAGGGTATGTAGACAACACTCCCCTCTTGTCGCTATGCATCACCATGATCTTGCGTGTGCGTAGGAAATTTTTGAAATTACTACATTCCCCAATAGTGGCATCAGAGCCTGATTTTATGCGTAGATGTCATATGCACGAGTAGAACACAAGTGAGTTATGGGAGATATAAGTCATACTGCTTACCAACATGTCATACTTTTGTTCAGCAGTATTGTGAGATGAAGCGGCCCGGACCGACATTACGCATACGCTTACCCAAGACTGGTTTCACCGCCACGAGCACTAGTTGCTTAAAGGTGACCGGCGGGTGTCTGTCTCTCTCACTTTAGTTGAACCGAGTGTGGCTACGCCCGGTCCTTGCGAAGGTTAAAACAGCACCAACTTAACAAACTATGGTTGTCGTTTTGATGCGTAGGTAAGAACGGTTCTTGCTCAGTCCGTAGCAGCCACGTAAAATTTGCAACAACAAAGTAGAGGACGTCTAACTTGTTTTTGCAGGGCATGTTGTGATGTGATATGGTCAAGACATGATGCTAAATTTTATTGTATGAGATGATCATGTTTTGTAACCGAGTTATCGGCAACTGGCAGGAGCCATATGGTTGTCGCTTTATTGTATGCAATGCAATCGCCCTGTAATGCTTTACTTTATCACTAAGCGGTAGCGATAGTCATAGAAGCATAAGATTGGCGAGACGACAACGATGCTACGATGGATATCAAGGTGTCACGCCGGTGACAATGGTGATCATGACGATGCTTCGAAGATGGAGATCACAAGCACAAGATGATGATGGCCATATCATATCACTTATATTGATTGCATGTGATGTTTATCTTTTATGCATCTTATCTTGCTTTGATTGACGGTAGCATTATAAGATGACCCCTCACTAAATTATCATAGTAAAAGTGTTCTCCCTGAGTATGCACTGTTATGAAAGTTCTTCGTGCTGAGACACCACGTGATGATCGGGTGTGATAGGCTCTACGTTCAAATACAACGGGTGCAACACAGTTGCACACGCGGAATACTCAGGTTAAACTTGACGAGCCTAGCATATAACAGATATGGCCTCGGAACACGGAGACCGAAAGGTCGAGCGTGAATCATATAGTCGATATGATCAACATATTGATGTTCACCGTTGAAACTACTCCATCTCACGTGATGATCGGACATGGTGTAGTTGATATGGATCACGTAATCACTTAGATGATTAGAGGGATGTCTATCTAAGTGGGAGTTCTTAAGTAATATGATTAATTGAACTTTAATTTATCATGAACTTAGTCCCGATAGTATTTTGCATGTCTATGTTGTTGTAGATCAATAGCTTGCATTGTTGCTTCCCTATGTTTTTATATATGTTCCGTGATCTGAGGATTATCCTCGTTGCTGCAAAGAAAAATTATGTCCTTGATGCACCGCTAGGTGACAAACCTGTTGCAGGAGCAGATGCAGATGTTATGAATGTTTGGCTAGCTCAATATGATGACTACTTGATAGTTTTGTGCACCATGCTTTATGGCTTAGAACCGGGACTACAAAAACGTTTTTGAAATGTCATGGAACATATAAGATGTTTCAAGAGATGTAATTGGTATTTCAGACTCATGCCCGTGTCAAGAGGTATGAGACCTTTGACAAATACTTTGCCTAAAAGATGGAGGAGAATTGCTCAACTTGTGAGAAAGTACTTAGATTGTCTGAGTACTACAATCGCTTGAATCAAGTGGGAGTTAATCTTCGAGATAAGATAGTGATTGGCAGAGTTATCTAGTCACCATCACCAAGTTACTCGAACTTCGTGATGAACTATAATGCAAGGGATGAAGAAAACGATTCCCGAGATCTTCGTGATGCTGAAATCGACGAAGGTAGAAATCAAGAAAGAGCATCAAGTGTTGATGATTGACAAGACCACTAGTTTCAAGAAAAGGGCAAAGGGAAAGAAAGGGAAACTTCAAGTAGAATGGCAAGCAAGTTGTCACTCCCGTGAAGAAGCCCAAAGCTGGACCAAAGCCTGAAACTGAGTGCTTCTACTGCAATGGAAATGGTCACTGGAAGCGGAAATACCCTGAATATTTGGTGGATAAGAAGGATGGCAAAGTGAAAAAGGGTATATTTGATATACATGTTATTGATGTGTACCTTACTAGTGTTTATAGTAGCCCCTGAGTATTTGATACTTGTTCGGTTGCTAAAAATTAGTAACTTGAAACAGAAGTTACAGAATAAACAGAGACTAGTTGACTAGTTGAGGGTGAAGTGACGATGAGTGTTGGAAGTAGTTCCAAGATTGATATGATCATCATCGCACATTCTCTATACTTTCGGGATTAGTGTTAAACCTAAATAAATGTTATTTGGCGTTTGCGTTGAGGATAAATATGATTTGATCATGATTGTTGCAATACGGTTATTCATTTAAAACCCAGAGAATAATTGTTGTTCTGTTTACATGAATAAAACCTTTGACGGTCATACACCCAAGAAAATAGTTTGTTGGATCTCGATCATAGTGATACACATATTCATAATATTTGATGTCAAAAGATGCAAAGTTGATAATGATAGTGCAACTTATTTGTGGCACTGCCGTTTGGGTCATATCGGTGTAAAGTGCATGAAGAAACTCCATAAAGATGGATTTTCTGAATCATTTGATGTTTGTGAACCATGCCTTATGGGCAAGATGACTAAAACTCCATTCTCCGGAACAATGGAACGAGCTAGTGACTTATTGGAAATAATACATACTGATGTATGCGGTCCAATAAGTATTGATGCTCGTGGCGGGTATCGTTATTTTCTGACCTTCACAAGATGATTTGAGCAGATATGAGTATATCTTCTTAATGAAACACAAATCTGAAACATTTGAGAAGTTCAAAGAATTTCAGAGTGAAGTGGAGAATCATCGTAACAAGAAAATAAAGTTTCTACGATCTCATCGTGGAGGAGAATATTTGAGTTATGAGTTTGGCCTCCATATAAAACAATGTGGAATAGTTTCACAGCTCATGCCACATGGAACACCACAGCGTAATGGTGTGTCCAAACGTCATAACCGTACTTTATTGGATATAGTACAATCTATGATGTCTCTTACCGATTAACCACTATTGTTTTGGGGTTATGCATTAGAGACAGCTGCATTCACTTTCAAAAGGGCACCATCAAAATCCGTTGAGACAACGCCTTATGAACTGTGGTTTGGCAAGAAACCAAAGTTGTTGTTTCTTAAAGTTTGGGGATGTGATGCTTATGTGAAAAAGTTTCAACCTGATAAGATCGAACCTAAATCAGAGAAGTGCATCTTCATAGAATACCCAAAGGAAACTGTTGGGTACACCTTCTATCATAGATCCAAAGGCAAGAGATTCGTTGCTAAAATGGCCTTTATAGAGAAGGAGTTTCTCTCAAAAGAAGTGAGTGGGAGGCAAGTAGAGCTTGATAAGATAATTGTACCTTCTCCCGAATTGGAAAGTAGCTAATCACAGAAATCAGTTCCAGTGATTCCTACATCAATTAGTGAGGAAGCTAATGATGATGATCATGAAACTTCAGATCAAGTTACTACCGAACCTCGTAGGTCTTCCAGAGTAAGATCCGCACCAGAGTGGTACGGTAATCCTGTTCTGGAAGTCATGTTACTAGACCATGATGAACCTACGAACTATGAGGAAGCGATGATGAGCCCAGATTCTGTGAAATGGCTTGAGGCCATAAAATCTGAGATAAGATCCATGTATGAGAACAAAGTATGGACTTTGGTTGACTTGCTCGATGATCAGCAAGCCATGTTAAATAAATGGATCTTCAAGAGGAAGACGGACACTGATAGTAGTGTTACTATCTACAAAGCTCGACTTGTTGAGAAAGGTTTTCGACAATTTCAAGGTGTTGAATATGATGAGATTTTCTCACTCATAACGATGCTTAAGTCTGTCCGAATCATGTTAGCAATTGCCACATTTTATGAAATCTGGCAAATGGATATTAAAACTGCGTTCCTGAATGGATTTCTGGAAGAAGAGTTGTATATGATGCAACCAGAAGGTTTTGTCGATCCGAAAGGTACTAACAAAATGTGCAAGCTCCAGCGATCCATCAATGGACTGGTGCAAGCATCTCGGAGTTGGAATATACGCTTTGATGAGTTGATCAAAGCATATGGTTTTATACGGACTTTTGGAAAGGCCTATATTTACAAGAAAGTGAGTGGGAGCACTACGGCCTTTCTAATAAGTATATGTGAATGACATATTGTTGATCGGAAATGATGTAGAATTTTCTGGAAAGCATAAAGAAGTGTTTGAAAGGAGTTTTTCAAAGAAAGACCTCGGTGAAGCTTCTTACACATTGAGCATCAAGATCTATAGAGATAGATCAAGACGCTTGATAAGATTTTTCAATGAGTACATACCTTGACAAGATTTTGAAGTAGTTCAAAATGGAACAGTCAAAGAAAGAGTTCTTTCCTGTGATGCAAAGGTGTGAAGTTGAGTAAGACTCAAACCCCGACCATGGCAGAAAATAGAAAGAGAATGAAAAGTCATTCCCTATGCCTCAGTCATAGGTTCTATAAAGTATGCTATGCTGTGTACCAGACCTATTGTATACCTTGCTCTGAGTTTGGCAAAGGAATACAATTTTGATCTAAGAGTAGATCACTGGACAGCGGTCAAGAATATCCTTAGTGAGGACTAAGGAGATGTATCTCGATTATGGAGGTGATAAAAAGAGCCCGTCGTAAAGAGTTACATCAGTGCAAGCTTTTACACCGATCCAGATGACTCTAAGTCTCAATCTGGATAAATATTGAAAGTGGGAGAAATTAGCTAGAGTAGCTCCGTGCAGAGCATTGTAGACATAGAATATTTACAAAATACATACGGCTCTGAATGTGACAGACCCGTTGACTAAACTTCTCTCACGAGAAAAACATGATCATACCTTAGTACTCTTTGGGTGTTAATCACATAGCGATGTGAACTAGATTATTGACTCTAGTAGACCCTTAGGGTGTTGGTCACATGACGATGTGAACTATGGGTGTTAATCACATACAGATGTGAATATTGGTGTTGAATCACATGATGATGTGAACTGGATTATTGACTCTAGTGCAAGTGGGAGACTGAAGGAAATATGCCCTAGAGGCAATAATAAAGTTATTATTTATTTCCTTATATCATGATGAATGTTTATTATTCATGCTAGAATTGTATTAACCGGAAACATGATACATGTGTGAATATATAGACAAACAGATTGTCACTAGTATGCCTCTACTTGACTAGCTCGTTGATCAAAGATGGTTATGTTTCCTAGCCATAGACATGAGTTGTCATTTGATTAACCTATCTTCACAAGATCAACATACACCATGAGTACCATAAATAGCTTGCTAGTAATGGCACAATACACACACACTTTGTTGTTTGTTTCTTGAGTAGTTGGTGATTCTTGCAAGCAAATTTCCTTTCTCATGGTGAATCACACACTCAGGAACCAATAAGTTTTCTGACAATATATAATAACACTCCTTGTTTATTTCTTAAACTTATGCGGTGATAATCATAAGAAACTTGCCTTTCACGTCATCATCCTATGTGTAAGAGAATTGACAGATAAATTGATTTTAGTGGCATAAATTGCACCCACTTGGATGTTTATTTCTCTTACAAGTTTGGTGATCCCGAGGAAATTTTGAGGAGTACAACATATTTATGACAGTTTTTGCGTGTTAACAATGTGTCCCCTATGTGTCTAAATGCAAAGAGATAATAATCTTCTTTGGTGTAATCACATAAGACCAACTATATGAAGGAAATATGCCCTAGAGGCAATAATAAAGTTATTATTTATTTCCTTATATCATGATGAATGTTTATTATTCATGCTAGAATTGTATTAACCGGAAACATGATACATGTGTGAATATATAGACAAACAGATTGTCACTAGTATGCCTCTACTTGACTAGCTTGTTTATCAAAGATGGTTATGTTTCCTAGCCATAGACATGAGTTGTCATTTGATTAACGGGATCACATCATTAGGAGAATGATGTGATTGACATGACCCATTCTGTTAGCTTAGCACACGATCGTTTAGTATGTTGTTGTTGCTTTCTTCATGACTTATACATGTTCCTATGACTATGAGATTATGAAACTCCCGTTTACCGGAGGAACACTTTGTGTGCTACCAAACATCACAACGTAACTGGGTGATTATAAAGGTGCTCTACAGGTGTCTCCGAAGGTACATGTTGGGTTGGCATATTTCGAGATTAGGATTTGTCACTCCGATTGTCGGAGAGGTATCTCTGGGCCCTCTCGGTAATACACATCACTTAAGCCTTGCAAGTATTGCAACTAATGAGTTAGTTGCAGAATGATGTATTACGGAACGAGTAAAGAGACTTGCCGGTAACAAGATTGAACTAGGTATTGAGATACCGACGATCGAATCTCGGGCAAGTAACATACCGATGACAAAGAGAACAACGTATGTTGTTATGCGGTCTGACCGATAAAGATCTTCGTAGAATATGTGGGAGCCAATATGAGCATCTAGGTTCCGCTATTGGTTATTGACCGGAGACGTGTCTCGGTCATGTCTACATTGTTCTCGAACCCGTAGGGTCTGCACGCTTAAGGTTTCGATGACAGTTATATTATGAGTTTATGAATTTTGATGTACCGAAGGAGTTTGGAGTCCCGGATGAGATCGGGGACATGACGAGGAGTCTCGAAATGGTCGAGATGTAAAGATCAATATATTGGACGACTATATTCGGACTTCGGAAAGGTTCCGAGTGATTCGGGTATTTTTCGTAGTACCGGAGAATTACGGGAATTCGCCGGGGAGTATATGGGCCTTTTTCGGGCCATACGGGAACAGAGGAGAGAGGCCGAAAGGAAGGAGGCACGTAGCCCCCCTCTGGTCCGAATTGGACAAGGGGTGCAGCCCCCTTTTCCTTCCTCCTCTCCCCCTCTTTCCCCCCTTCTCCTACTCCAACAAGGAAGGAGGGAGTCCTACTCCCGGTGGGAGTAGGACTCCCCTTGGCGCGCCCCCTCCTAGGCCGGCCGCCCCCTTCCCCCTTGCTCCTTTATATACGGGGGCAGGGGGGCACCTCTAGGCACAATAACAATTGATCCCTTGGATCTCTTAGCCGTGTGCGGTGCCCCCCTCCACCATAGTCCACCTCGATAATATCATAGCAGTGCTTAGGCGAAGCCCTCCGATGGTAGAACATCAAGATCGTCACCACGCCGTCGTGCTGACGGAACTCTCCCTCGACACTCAGCTGGATCGAAGTTCGAGGACGTCATCAAGCTGAACGTGTGCTAGAACTCGGATGTGCCATAGTTTCGGTGCTTGATTGGTCGGGCCGTGAAGACGTACGACTACATCAACCGCGTTGTGCTAACGCTTCCGCTTACGGTTTACAAGGGTATGTAGACAACACTCTCCCCTCTCGTTGCTATGCATCACCATGATCTTGCGTGTGCGTAGGAAAATTTTGAAATTACTACGTTCCCCAACACTATGATGAAATGGCAGTGACAAGATTTGTACATTTAGGATTATATTTGGTCATACATCAAGAAACTTATTATAAGGAAATACATACTTTTGAACAACCCAAAGAAAATAAATACAACAATGGTGAAGGACCTTGCTCATATTCTGTAATAAACCAAATCTTTGCTACATTGCGTAAAACACCAAAGTTCGTTGAGATATAAAAAATCAAGAGAGTTAGTGTTATGAAGTCCACCTTAAATACATAGGGTGTGAGGTTTTGCACCATATACATGGAGTACGTGGTCTCATATGCAATGTAGTATCACTAATAACGCATTTAGAGGATCAACATGATGTTACACTGGTGCTTATATATACAATAATTGTTAAGGTTATCCTAGTTAACCAAAGAGTAAGACTTGTAAAAATCATAATGTGTTATGTAAGGATAATTTTTTTAAATCTAGTGGGTACTCACATAGATCGAATGGATATGGTGCTCTTGATGAGTGCATTTTGCACTCATTGTTTTCTCGAGTTTGATCATGGTATTTACACGGTTGTCTCGAAATATCTTACTAGTTATTGACATTTAGTATTGTGTCATTTCCTTTATTTTGTGTTGTGTGTGGTCATTAGGTGATTTTTTTTACTTACAAGGATATTTCATGAAAAATGGAGGGGGGGTATATGATAAGGGAAATATCCATGGTCTGATAAACCTTAGGTCGTCCACTTGTGGAATTTTTTTTTATTGTCCTACAAACCTTTGGGCTTGGTGGTGCAACATAGCCTACCGGAATAATACAAGTGCCTACTAGACATCACATATCCTTTGTAACATCCTTGAGTAATTCCCCACTTAAATAAATAAATATTGTTTTTATGTTGCACAATCATGTCATGATGCCATCGTTCCACTTTGCAATATTCTCAAATGCATGCCAAAAATATCAAACACAAAAAACCAATTTATTTTCCCAATTATTATCAGTAGGGTTTCATCAAACCCCATGCTCCTTTTTGATCTTAGAGATTGAGATAGAGTCCCAAAGTTTGCACATAATCTTTTCACAATGTTTGGCATCTACACAAATTGTTTCATAGATTTTGCACAATCATAGCACATACCTCTAGTTCAAATCACCAAAATGTACTTTCTGCAAAAAAATGTTCAAAAGAAATACCAAACCTTGTACAAACACCCTGAATATTTTTCCAGGGCTTTGAATGGTTCAGAGAGGCCACATAAAAAATCAGGCTATTCAGAATTATTTGGCCCTCCAAGTAATTTATAAACCATCGTATTTTTATATTATGTATACCGTATGGTCATGTGTTAAGAGGGAACATTCCTGCTAGGCCGGTGAGGACATCGGTGCCTTTGAGTGGTAGTGCCCGTGACATTCTACCTTAATGGGAATGATAGGCTACTTATACCAACAAGAAATTCGTGCTTCTCTAGGATTCCATTGGCAAGGAACCTCAAAGTTAAATGTGCTTGGTTTGGAGCAATTTGAGGATGGATTACCGACTAGAAAGTTGATTCTGCCTACGCACGAGTGAGGACAAAGTACGTAGAGAAGATTAGTGTTGGTCTATGCGCCAGTCTTGATACCACCAGATGTAACGGCCGGGAACTGGTGGTTGTGGTGAGGTGGTACAATGACGTCCGATTTGGCGTCGATGAAGGGCTTGTGTCCCCAGATTTGTTGGCCCCCTTCATATTTTCTCAGTGGTGTATCTTTTAAAAGTGCTATTGGTGTGGTTGTTTCAATATCTACTTCCATGTTGTTTTATGGCATGATCTGATTTTTCCAATCATCTAAATCGATAGTAATGGATTGCAACCTATATTGCGTGAGGTGATGCTCCAACCGATGTTGCTTCAGTGATTTCTAGATCTCACCTCAAGGGGCGAGTGAGTATTCGATCTTCAATGGACCCAACTTGCAAGCCAGAAAAGATATTACACCTGTATGTGGGAGAGCCTATGCCTCGTCTAAAGCGATACAGAAGAATGTCTCGCTGAAGGAGCGCCCACCCAAGCCGAAAGTAATGGTCCGACCAAACTTCCGGGTTAGTTCCTTTTTCTTTACATTTATTTGTATTGTTTTCACGTTTGTTCATATTTTTTAAAATATATTTCAATTACATGTATTCCAAAATTTAATTTATTTAAGGAAAATATTAAAACTGAGAATTTGAAAAATGAACGCTGTGTACATTTTTTGTTACCAAACTTAAAACATTTTATAGCTTTAAAAAATGGTTTGTGGCATTAAAAAAGTTCACGTGTTTCAAAAACATGTACATGATTTTTTTAAATGGTTATACAATATACAACAATGTTTGTGTAACTAGTTTTTCTATAAACATGTATACTAAATGTTTCAGATGTATAATAAAAATGTATGACGTCTATGAAAAATATACATAAGAACATATACTTGAAAAACATCATGTATATGAAAAGGTTAAACCTGTATACATTTTCTTTACATGTATAAAAAAATGTATAATGTGTATGAGAATAATAGACATTAAAAATACATTCGCAAAACATTGTTAATCATGGGTTTGAAAAAATGAATAAACATGTATTAGATGTATACAAAAAAATATGCAATGTGTATAAAAACAATAGACATCAAAACATATATTTGAAAAAAAAGTGTTAATCATGTATATGCAAAATGTTAAACCAGTATAAAAACATGATTTCTGTGTATACAAAAAAAGAAAAAGAAACGTAAAAAACAAGAAAACTGATAAAGAAAAATGAAAGAAAAATAAATAAAATAACTGTAAAATCCGCGAACTAAATGAAGAAAGCCGGTGAAAAAACAAAGAAATTCAGTAAAACCGAAAAAGGGTTAAGAAACAACAAAGCCGAATAAAAATAAAAATAAAAAAGAAGAGGAAAACTAGAGCGAACACAACCATCGAGCAACAGAGCGAGCGAACAAACATGCGAAATTGGGCCGGCCAAATACTATAGTGCGGAGGAGAAAGCTTCAGGCTAGTGTATTGTCCGACCGAAAAGTGCAAGCAGCAACCGAGCTCCACAGAGCTTTTTTTTTTCAACAGAAATATTTTTCACACTTCAGAAAAAAAACTGAAAAAAAAGTATACACATAGACATATGTTTGTAGTATACATGTGTAAAATTTCATAAACATATATGTTAATATGTGATGGATAGAAAAAAGACAAATACAAGGAGTAAAATAGGCCTTTTCCTTTTTGTTTTAGGGGCTGATATTTGTCTTTTTTTGTGTAGCATGCAAATAGTGAAATTAGTTGATAAAATTTTATATGTACTTGAAGAACATGCATATGTATCACTAGAAAATAATTGACATTATTTTAAACTTTTTTTTTGTAAACAGCCTCCATGGAGCCCAGCCTCTGCAACTCCATACTCATTGTATGACTCGCTATAAGCAAGATATAGTCGTCCCACCTGTGCGCTACGTTGCTCCCGACGGCCAGTTCTTCTGGGCCACAGCCTGTGCGGGAACAACATTTTCAAGAGGCTCCCAGAGAAACTGTTGTCACTCATTCCATGTCCCAAACTCAAAAAACCACAAAAGCAAGTGAAGTGACGCACTAAAGCACGCTAAATCGAAAATAGATACTAGCATTGCTTACATAGACACATATGTTGTAATGTCCATCCACCCTACTGCATAAGCTTCGTGCTCACCAGAGTGATCAAAGAGGGGACGTGCGGTGATCTACCAATCTTCCTCGCGGCGTTGTTTGGTGGAGCGTTTATGAGTAGTATTACCTTTTTAGTTTTTTTTTAGGGGCAGTATTACCTTTTTAGTTTTTTTTTGAGGGGCAGTATTACCTTTTTAGTGAGATGGTTGGCTCGTGCGAATGTGTAATGTGCTGATGTAGTGTGGATGAGCCTTGTACCCTCTTCTTATTTTTATTATTATATAATGCACACGCTCATATGTAATTTTTTTATGGACGCTCATACATATTTTAGAAGAAAAAAGAACCGCAGAGATTTTTTTTCCTGTTTTGTTTGGCTTTCCAATTTCCCGCAAAAAAAATGTTTGGCTTCCAATTGCTAAGTCGTGATGCACTTAACTTCTTTCATAAGCAAGTCATAATATATTATAATGTAGTTCTACGAGAATACACCGAGAAGTAAACATAGTTACCACAAGAATATATAGACAGGTTTCCACTTTTCCAAACAAAAGAAGCTACAGAACAGTAAACGTACATACATGTTCTTAGCGTCCGCCAGAACTACATGCGACATATAGCTCTGGTTTGCCTCTGGCGCCCACATGTATGGACAGCCCATTAGTATGTTTTCTCGTTCGTTCCTAGCTGTAGATTGTTTTTCCCCTTCTTTCATATACACTGGCTGGACTGGCACGTTTTTATTGGCTCTTGCTTTCTTTCTTTTTTCCTTTTTTTTTTCAATTTCTCTGTTTTCAATGGTTTTCTCTGGTTTTCACCGTGTTTCATGTTTTGCATTGTTTTCTTCAAATTTTATTTCTTTTCATATTTTTTCCTTTTCTTTTTTTATTTGGTTTTCATCGTATTTTTTCTAAGGTTTCATCTATTTTATTAGGGCATCTCCAATGCTAGACTCTTACATATGCGCTAATGGATAAAATAAGATCTCGTCAAATAAAAAAGCATCGAAGCGCTGCCTACGTCCACGCTGGGAACTAACTATGGGTGCTAATTAACCGGAAAACTGATTGCACAGCAATGCCTTTCAGCTCGTACGAAGGGAAAAAGGCTAAGCGCCTGGCACCTTTGTTTACATCGACGCCGACCTGGACGCCAAGATTAATGGGGCCAACCGCAAATTGGATAGGATTTTGATCCTAGCGCCCATGCTTGGCGCCCAACGTTGGAGATGCCCTTATTATTTTCATTGTGTTCCACCGCTTTGCATAGGTTTCTTTGGTTTTTCTATTTCTTTTTACTTTTCGTTTTTATTTCCCTTTTTTTTCTTGCGTTTATTTGGTTCTTTTTTTATATAGGTTTTCTTATTTTTATTTTCCCCCTTTTCAACTAATTTCAATTTTTTTAACACACAGTTTATATTTTTTATATTCAACAGGACCATTTTTATACACTTTCCAATATTTTTTAACTATATGATTAGTATAGTTTCTAATACATATTATCATCTCTACATTTTTTTCATACCAATTGAACATTTTAGTATACAACAAGAACATTTTTGTATACATATTTTACATTTTCAAATACATTATTAATTTTCTTGAAATATAGGTGATGATATCCATTTTTTTCGTACACATTGTGCATTTTTGGTGTACACCTCAAATATTTTTTAAATACATGAGTACATATTTCAGAATATAAGATTTGATGTATACTTTTTCATACACACTATAAATTTTTCCTAGACACCTGAAACATTTTTTATGAACGATTAAACATTTTTAAAATACACGATTAACATTGTTTCAAAACACAGTTTTGAACTATCTGAATATAATTTAAAAAAATCAAATACACATTGAAACAGTTTTTAATGATATCAACATTTTTCTAAACTATGCTAACAAAAAATTATATCACGTAATTTTTTAAATACATGATTAACACTTTTTAAAATATAATGTCAACTTTACTTCATACACATTGTACATTTTTTGTATAGATCAGAAACATTTTCTCTAAGTACGTTTAACATTGTTTTAAATGCATGATTAACATTTTTTCAAATAATGTTTTGAATATGTGTTAAACATTTTTTTTGTTCAAATTTGAGGACTTTATTTTTTTTGTAGTAATTTTATGTTTTGAACATATGAACAAAAGAAAGAAACATGAACAAACTTGCACGCTCCCAAACTCACGCCTGCTCCCAAACTCCCCCCCCCCCCCCCCCTTTTGAATAGAAACCTTAATTCGGCCTAGTCATACTCAGCAATAGAAGGTCAGGCCTTCTTCACTTTCTCTCAAAGGCCTCTGCCGCAGTGCCTCCTGTAATGGGTGACCAAGGTTGGCCCAGTCCATTGCGCAAAACCTATATTTGTTTCTCTCAATCTCTACAATCAAAGGGGAGTTGATTTCGTCGCCTTCAATCTAGGTAATCCCCTTCCACCAGATACGTCTCTGCCCACTGGTTCACCTCAGCTCCTTGCCAGGTATTTTCATCCCCATGCCCCCTCTTCCCTTGGTTTCCTTTTTTGTGTCATGTCGTACAAAATAAAAATCTTTACTACTAAAGGGGAGTTGGTTCCGTCGCCTCCACTCCGGTTAATCTCCTTCCACCACAGACATATCCTCACACCGATTCATCTCACCCCCATGCCTGATTTTTCCTCCCATGCCCTCCCCCTTTTTGGTTTCCTGTTGTTGTTTTTTGTCCAATGTCGTACAAAATAAAACGAGCAGCTTGGAATAACCTATACAAAATCGGTACTTACCTAAAACAACGTCCTGCATTTATTCAATCAAATCAAATCTTAGCAAAATTTTAACTAAATCAAAACTTTCCTAGCCTTCTCCTACCCATACCTAAATCAAATCAAATCTTACCAAAACCTCTACTAAATCAAAACATTACTTGCCTTCCCATACCCATACTCAAATGAAATTATTATTTTTTACCAAAATCTAGAATATGGTTGGTGTAAGGTATGTGTCAGACAAGATTTTATGTTGAACCACTAAAATATGTATGCCCCATTGCAATGCACGGGCAAATAGCTAGTTAGGGGAAAATTTTACTTAAAAACATAGAAACTTTGTCATACGCACCGGTGAAATAGCTTTGGAGATGTGAGGGTGGTTGCACACGCACGAGAGCCTGCTCAACTCAAATAAGTTTTGAAATTTTAAACCTAATCACAATAGTTTAGATTGAGGTGACTTGTTGTAGAACTAATGATCTCAAAATTATAAAGAATTATTACCCATGTTTTCCTAGATATAGGACGACTCTTTCTTTCCCTACTAATCCTCCCCTCAACCTCTCTTGGCGAGTTTGTTGATTCACCTCCACTCTGCTTGTCGCTAAGGAGGCTGATGATGAAAGGGGAATTCTTGTGTCTCCACTCTGGTTAGTAGATGGGTTAGGGTTTTATTCACCGTAAGGGCGGCGCTCGGGCACATAGGGACACTTCATCTTCGCGCCGGTCTTTCTCGCTTTGATCCTCCTTGAGTTCGTTTGTCGAGATGGGTTCGACGGTGCTCCGATGTAGATACATGTTGGCTCCTCGGGGCGGCGAGGTTAGAGTTTCTCATTGTACGTACGTGATGGCGAGATTTGGTGCCAAGTTCTTTGGAACAACACAATATTTCAATGATAACGACTACATCTCCAGGGCAAATAGGGGCACATTCATGAATACTTTTGGCTAACATCGACAAGGTCTGGCTGGCTCTGGTATAGGAGAGCCGTGACAATAGCGCGTCGGCAACTTGTTATGATGGAGACGATGATTGTTCAATGATCCGTAAATCTTCATGTAATTTTCATTGAAGTTGGGGTGCTTTGTACTTTAGGCTTACCTTTATAATAAATTTGGATCCTTTTAGCAAAGAAAATTAGGCATATCCAACACGGACCCCCTAAACCGCCTGCAACCGTCCGGACCAAGCGGTCCTGACATGATTTTCCATCCAACGCGATACCCATCGGTCCACGGACCAGTGTGGTTGTCCGTTTTCACGCAAACCGCTCGCAAACTAGGGGATTCCAGGCACGTACGTGTCTGACACCTCGGTCCCACCCAAAACCCTCTCCCTCTCCCACGCAAACACACCTCAGCTCCTCGCGCAACATTCATAATGGTCCTGAGCGGATGTGAACATTCACTGGAGCCGTCATTGAAGCAACACGCTGATAGAGAGTCTCGGCTGTGCTGTGTCCTTGTCTTCGTGCCTGTTCACTGTTGGAGAGACTTTAAGAGATGGCTCTCTACACATTCAAACCAGCTGCCTGATCGTCTACCTACTGGCATTAATTAAGTGTGGCGGCAGAGAAACCCACTTCGGCGCCCGCATTCACACAACCCGCCGCTTGGCCTGGTCGATGCCAGCTATTTATAAGTGGCGAGGCCGGGCACGATCCATACCGCACCACCTCCGCCCCCAATCCTCCTCTGTGCACCATGCCCGCCATGACTGCGAGATCCAAAGATCTGTGAGAGACCTTGTCAAGGAGCAGAAGAAGGAGTTGGCCGGCACTACGATCGGCTGGCAGGCCCATCCTGCCAGCCGGATGGAGGTTGGCTTGCCGGCAAGCTTGCTGGAGGTTAGCAAAAACGGCCAGGCGATGGGGCGTTGGACGATGAGCTGACACCACTGTCGATGCTGGTCCATGTTGACTGCACATCGAGCAGGCGCGGGCACACTTCAATGCCGTAATGGCGAAGGAGTAGGCGACACCGCCCGTGTTGGCATTTCGACAAGCACAGGAGGACCAATGCTACAATCTCCACTCCTCAACAAGCACCGGTTCATGGAGGGACCAATCCCCAGAGAGAAAGCGAACGACAATGTCGCCACAGCCATGGTGACAGAGGATCTAGGCTTCCTTGATGAGCAACGGGGCACTACTCCTGTCCTACCACAACGCCCATGGGATCCGTCGCGAGCGATCGCGACTACGTGTTATGGCAGAGGAGGCGACACATTATTCAAGCAATTCACCGTGGCGGTGGAGGAAGAGGAGGCACAGGCAGACACGGATGTCACCAGCTCCGCCTTGGATGCTCCGCTCCTATGGTTCGCACCCAGCCGCAACGACCACAAGGCCGGCCCATCCATGACCGGCCACGTCCACATGGCAGACTCCGGCGACAAAGAGTAGGAGGTGGGACACGAGCGCGGCGTCGTCTCTTGTCCCACGTCACATTCCTTCCCTCCCGCAGCTTCACTCTCTGAGACTCATGGTCATTGAGCTTGCCGGACATGGGGTAGACACTACATGCAACACAGACGCCTACACAGTTGGGGACAATTTTAGACTAGGTTAAAAAGTGTCATCTCCTTTTGTTTAATTGAAATATATAAAAATGTCAATAATTTAACCCCGCTTAAACGAAAATCATTTAGTTTGCATGCAATTCATCCGGTTTGTTTAAATCCGATTTGAAATGTATGCAGGCGTAGTTGGACGGCTGGCTCTCATATTACTCACATTTGCGGATAAATACAACGCCCGTTTTACGGGTCAGTGTTGGAGAAATCCTTACCTCTTTTTTCCATAAGAAAAAGGTATATCCCATTGGTGGTGTGAGATTGAATGCATCCGACCGGCTCAATACTAGTCAAACTCTCAAGTCAGCTGCTCTAAAACTACATTGAAGCACTCTCTGCTACTCCGTGAAAGAGCACATGGATTTATTATATCGTCTCTAGCCGATCCCCTAAAATCTTATAGAGTAAAATTTCGGTCTTACTCCTCTAATCCAACATCTAGCCGAAGTAGTAAACCGAGTAGAGGAGTATATTTTTTTTAGTGTGCCTCCTATTCGACTGCTATATTTTACCGGCCGCCCACCGCTCGATCAAAAAACTGCTCTCCTCCTCGGCCGCACCTATCCCACCTCTACACCGCATCTACTCCGGCGTGACCCTTCCCGCCACCGCCGGTCACCCCCGGCCACCGCCGACGCTCCGTAGGACCTACTAAGTTCCTCGCCCACCCGGATTTGGGCCTTTATCGCCGTCACCGACATAGAAATCCGCAGATCTACGACTGTCGCTGCTGCGACCAGATTGGCCTTCCAGCCGCCGTCGCCGTCGCCTTTGTCATGGATTGGCCGGGTACCGAACTGCACAACCCCGACAACGACTCTGTGCCGCATCTAGGTTTGACCTCCTTCTCTAGCCGCTCAGATCTCACTTGTCGGTGGGCCGCCGGCAAAGACACGCTCGTCGACTCCCCATTGCCGGTCATCAAGTGTCACAACTGCCCGCGGCAGGTGGTGCATCGAGTTTCGACCACGCTCTACATCCCAGATGGGTGTTCTTCAAGTGAAAAAAAGATGGGTTGAGTGCTCGTTTGTTCGGTTGTTCATTGGATTCGTCGCAAATTGTAGCTCATTGTTTGCTTAAAATTGTGTGTAGAATGGATGCAAGTTTTGGTGTTTGGGAGAAGAGTACATCAGTCTATTGATAGAGAAAAATTCTATAGATGTTCGTGCATCCTTGCTAGAGTAGGAGTAGAGACTAGAGACGATACTAGAGGCGACCCAATGTCGAATTCGTCGGTACTGAAGAAGAACAAAGTGTGCAAACTCAAGAAACCAATTGAGAGAATCAGTAATGTTCAAAATGAAGACATAGAGAAAATATTAAACCAACTAGTAGGAGCAGTTATGGAAGTTAGATTTCTATTAAAATGTCTAATTGTGGTTGTTTCTTTGGTTTTGTTCTCTTAGCCAAGAATTGGTGAATTATGTACTCGGATGTATCGAGATGTCATTCAGTAAAATAGAAAAGCATTGAAATTTTCGGTGGCCTAAAATGAAATGAATTTGACAAAAAAAATACTCAGCCGGATACTCCTCTATTTTTTAGGGGATCGGCTAGAGATGCTCTTAGTAGTACCTTAGGAGGTTCATAATGAAAGTATCTTAGGTAGAATCATATATGTCAACTAGTCATTTTTGCTGAGGTGACACACAACTAAATGAAGAGGGAGAACTGAGTATTATAATATGATACGAGAAAGGCATTTTGGAGGCCGAGCTTCATGGAGGCCTTTATTTTTGGAAATTCAAATTCAAACTTTTATGGTTCAAAAAACCTGAAAAAATATGCATGTATGTAAGGATGTAACTCACATGTGTGTAAAAATACATGATGAAATGCTTTGAGTTGCGACCTGCAAAAAAAGACAAATTCATGGCCTGGGAGGATGAATAGTATCATGTGTTAAACAGCCCAGATTTTTCTTTTTTTGCACAGCTCTCATTTCAATGTATTTTGAACTGAAATTTACACACATGTGTATTATGCCTTCATGTATATCTGTAAATTTTTTCAATTTTTTTTGAAATGTAAAAATATGAATTTCAATGAAATTGCAAATTTGAATTTGGAGGCCTCATTGGAGCCCGAGCTCCAAAAGGGATTTCCGACCGTATATTAAATAATGTAATACTATATGTAATGGATGACAATAAATGAGATCACTATAATACTATGCAGTGTAGAGATAGTTGCATACACACCTTGTAATTATAAACTTGGTCTAGACTCTAGACCATGGGCCATTTTCCTACAGAGTGGTAGAAATTTGTTTAAGCAGATAATTAGATGAAACATGCAAGCTAGACTAAGGGCAACTCCGACGCGGATCAACAAATCCCGCAAATGTCTGGACTGGACGGTCTGGGCACTTTTTGTCATCCATTATTGAACACCAAATCATACGGACTGGTCCGAACATAACTAGCGCGCAGGGGTTCGGGGGGGGGGGGGGGGTGGAGCGTTCGAACTTCCACCACGTTGAACGCCGCCTACATAGACGCACCCAAAACCGAGCCGGACCGCGCATTTGGACAATCATGCCACTGCTTTCGCATGAAATCTGACCCTTTCCCACCGCCTCGTACCTGATCGCTGCGGGCCCCATCATTCCAGCCCGTTCTACCTTCCCTTGCCATGACGGAGTCGTCGGAGAAGACGAGCCGATGTTCGCCATCCCGCTAGATGCAAAGGTGGCTGCACGCAAAGTCAGGTTTGCGGAATGCAACACCTAGCACGTCAAGGCAAGCAAGAAGGCAGAGGTTGTGGCGGTGGATGATCAGAGCAGAGCTCCTAACCAAAGCGCAATGACAGGATGATACCGCACAAGCAATCGCAGCCCTGACCCTCCCAGCAAAAGGCACCCTACTACTACGACGCCCCACAACCACCCGGAACACAGTTGCTGCTACACTAGTCCGTGTCCTCCTTCACCTATGGCTATTGAGTGTTGTTCAGCTACGACCTCAACACCGAGTATGTCTTCGCGGACTCGTCGATGTTTGCCAGGTCACTGATGCCGGTTGTGGAGATCTTGTCCATCGGTACCCAGTCACTATTTTCTAGAATGTCTCAGCCAAGCGTGAGTAAAGCAAGCAAGAAGGACATGATGAACATGTCCATGATGGAGGCGGCGACAAAGACAGAAAAGTGGATGACTCACAACCGGAGGAATAGCCGCAGCCAGACACCCAACATACATGCACCAAACATTCGGACATGGATCTTGACAAAAACTGCCTGTCAGATACCAACCCAAAGAAGAAGAGTGGACAAGATTTCCCCAACAAGGAGGAAGATTTGTTGTGTCAAGCATGGCTACGCATTAGAAGTGATCCATTCCATGGCATGGAGCAAAAGGGCCGGGAATTTTGACAAAGTGTGCATGATTGGTTTCATGAGCAGAAGTGCTACAATCCACTCCGCATGGAAGTGTTCCATAATCACAATGTGAATTCACTCAACAATCTATGGTACAACACTCAAGAGGTTGCCAATAAGTATTGTGTCTTTTAAAAACAAGTGTAAAATCGGTGGTCAAGTGGTGCGGCACTCAAAGAGCTTGTAAGTTTTCTTGCATGTTGTTCTATGTGTTGGTCATTTGGCTGCATTTTCTCAATGTTGCAACCTGTTGACCATGCCATTGTCTTTCTTTGCTAGCCCGCACACACGTGCACATTGTACCAAAAGATGGAGAAAAAGCACTTCATCTTTATGCATTGTTGAATGAATTTGAGTGGGTAAAGAAAGTGGCTCATCTCTGTTGTCAATTCCCTCGAGACCGCCATGGCCAATGAAGATGAAGGTGGTGACTGATACGTCTCCAACATATCTATAATTTATGAAGTATTCATGCCATGTTTATTATAGTTGTGTATGATTTGGTGCACTTTTATATGTCTTCTATATGATTTTTATGGACTAACATATTGACCTAGTGCCCAGTGCCAGGTGTTGTTTTCTGCTTGTTTTTGGTTTTCCAGAAAATCCATATGAAATGAAGTCAAACTGCAGTGGAACTTTTTGACGATTTTTATGGAACAAAAGAGACCCCTGAAACTTCGTGGCAGGGCCAGAAGAGCCACTAGGTGGCCATTACCTATCAGGGTGCGGTAGGAGCCAAAGTGGTGGGCTGGTGGGTAGTGGGCACCTCGTGGCCCATCTTCACCTGATTCCAATGCCAAAAATTCTTATAAATATAGAAACCCTAGAAACAACCCTAGAACTTTGACTCCGCCGCCGCAAGCCTCTGTACCTCTACGATCCAATCTAGCGCCCTTTTCCGGCACTCCGTCGGAGGGGGAAATCATCATCCAAGGCCATCTTCCATGATGAAGAGGGAGTAGTCCACCCTCGAGGCTGAGGGTTTGTTCTAGTAGCTATGTGTTTGATCTCTCTCTCTCTCTCTCTCTTGTGTTCTTGATTTGGCATGATCTTGATGTATCGCGAGATTTGCTAATATAGTTGGATCATATGGTGTTTCTCCCTCTCTATCTTGTTGTGATGAATTGAGTTTTTACCTTTGAGGTTTCACTATTATCGAACTGAATACTTTTATGGATTTGAGAATACTTGATGTATGTCTTGCATATGAATTCCCATGGTGACAATGGGGTATTATATTGATTCACTTGATGTATGTTTTGGCACTCAACTCACGAATTCCCGAGGGGACATTGGGGTAATCTATGCATAGGGGTTGATGCAAGTTTTCGTCCTACTTTCTCTGGTAGAAATCTTGGGGCACTCTTTGAAGTTCTTTGTGTTGGATTGAATATTATGAATCTGAAGTTGTTTGATGCATATCGTATAATCAACTCATGGATACTTGTGGAGACATTGGAGTATCTAGGTGACATTAGAGTTGGTTGATGTGTATCATATGGTGTTATTTTAGTATGAACTCTATGGTTGTTTGTGACACCTATAGGAATAGCTCAATAGATTGATCGGAAAGGATAACTTTGTGGTGGTTTCGTACCCTACAAACAATTTTACCTTATATTCTTCACTAGATAAGAACTTTGAAGTGACTCTTTGTCGCACGCTGAGGGATTATTATATGATTCAATTATGTTTGCACTGTTGAGAGATTGCACTAGTGAAAGTATGAACCCTAGGCCTTATTCTCAAGAATTGCAATACCGTTTGTGCTCACTTTTGTTACTTGCTACCTTGCTGTTTTTTTACTATTCCTATTAAAAAAAATCAACATCTACTATCATTAATTACTACACTTGTATCACCATCTCTTCACCGAACGAGTGCAACTATACAATTTACCATTGTATTTGGTGTGTTGGGGACACAAGAGACTCTTCGTTATTTGCTTGCAGGGTTGTTTGAGAGAGACCATCTTCATCCTATGCCTCCCACGGATCGATAAACCTTAGGTCACCCACTTGAGGGAAATTTGCTATTGCCTACAAAACTCTGCGCTTGGAGGCCCAACACGAGTCTACAAGAACAAGTTGCCTAGTAGACATCAGTGACACAATCATTCCAACAAACGAGGGAATTTCTTTGGCAATGAAGGTGGCAAGGAAACGGTGAAGGAAGTGGGAGGTGGATAAGGAGAATCGAGAAGGGGCAGTGAACAAGATGTATGGTGAAGAAGGAGGAGGCAAGTGCAGAGTGAAATGATGCGAAGGAGTAATATAATGCGGAGAGGTTTGTCATGTTCATAAACGTGCACAACAAGAAGCTCAATCTCGAAGGGAGGAAGCATGAGCAGGTCCACTTCGAGGACTAAAAGATGTTATTCATGAAGACCCCGGAGTTGGATACCCATGCGGCAAAGATTGTGCAAGAGTACCTGACGAGTGTAGTTTTACACTCATTTCTGCCGTTATTTGAATTGGATAATGATATCTACGGTGCAACTTTATTCTTGTAAACATTTTTGGGCCTCCAAGCGTAGAGTGTTGTAGGACAACAACAGATTCCCTCAAGTGGATGATCTAAGGTTTATCAATCCGCGAGGGGTGTAGGATGAAGGTGGTCCTCTCTTAAACAACCATGCAATCAAATACAAGTGGTCTCTTCTGTCCCAAACACACCTAATACAATTGACAGATGTATAAGTGCACTAGTTCAGAGAAGCGATGATGATAGATGTGTAACATGGATGGTAGAAATAGGTATTTGTAATCTGAACAAATAAAAACAACGAGGTAGAAAGTAACAAAGTTGAGTAAAAATAGTGTCTTAATGCTTGAAACAAGGTCTAGGGTTCATACTTTCACTAGTGCCGACTCTCAACATCATTAACATAATTAAACCACATGATAATCCTGCAAAGTGCAGCAAAGAATCACTCCAAAGTTTATATTTCTATTATAGAAAATATGATGAAATCGCGTAGGTGCGCTTAACAATAAACCACCTCAAAGTTGTATTTCCAATTTTGATCTATTGAACCACCCACAAACTTCCATAGATAGTCCTAGAAATCATACTATGATAACACCATATGATACTTATCATTCAACCTTTACGCTAACAGTACCCCAATGTCACCTTGGGTATCTGCAAGTTAATTACTAGACATGCATCATGTAATCTAAAATCCAAAGTATTCAATCCAACATAAATAAACTTTAAAGAGCAAGAATCAATTCATTATATATCATAAGATCCAACTATATTAATAAAGCTCATGGTACATCATGATCGAATCCATCAAGAACATAAGAGAGAGAGGCAGAGAGAGAGAGAGAGGGAGAGAGAGAGAGAGCACATAGCTACTAGTACATAGCATCATCCCCGAGGAAGAACTACTCACACATCACAATGAGAACGGAGAGGGAGTTGATGGTGATAGTGATGGAGGAAATGTCCCTGGCAGTGCTCTGGCGCCCCCGGATGAGAGGGGGAAGGGCCCCCTCCATCTTCTTCCATGTCCATCCGGGGAGAGAGTGAGCTCTCCCTAGATTGGATCTCTCTATTTTGTCTCTTGTATTTGCTTCTTTTTTCTGGACGAGCACCGCTTCTTAAATACCCGGAGATCCATAAATCTGACCAGGCTGAAATGTTAACATGATTTCCCCCCATAAATTAGCTTTGTTGTGGAAAATGAAGATCTCCAACCGAATTAAGGAGCAGCCACACGAGCCCATGGTACGCCCATGGGGGATGGGTGCTCCACCTGGCCGTGTGGGGCCCTCAAGCACCGCCTTGTGTTGATTTCTTCTCCCAAAAATCATAAATATTGTAGGAAAATATCGTATTAAATTGCATGGAAGATATTGACCACCCACACTACTCCATGAGATGTACGAGCACACAAAACAGATGTTTTTATTTGAAGGTTTAGAGTTGGTACATACAAATTTAATTGTTATGGCAGTGAAGTACCATATATAGGTAGGTATAGGTGACACTTTTCTAAGAAACTTGATTCAAGGATTTTGGGTGCAGAAGGAGTATTTCCACTTAGTGCGGAAGTATTTGGCTAGCAAAGATTATAAACAAAGACCACATGTTGGAGGATCCATGACAATATAATTTCTATACAAATATACACAAACATAACTCATTACATTGTCTTCCTTGTTCAACATCAACGATTTGATCAAGGTTGAAAATATTCGTTGAGGGTTCACAATCACAAAAGATGTCCAAGATAGTACATTTGCATGTGAAATTTATCTTCCTTGTACTAATCTTTGATGAATTATCCAAATGACCAATGTTGTGTTTGTTAATTTCAGTAGATTTTACTTCCTAAACCCAATGCAAAGCCACTACTTCCCACAAGATCGACATATGAGATTGAGTTATAATGCTAGGATACGTATTTAATTTTCAACACATATGTAATTTCAAGTGTATGATATTCAATTCATTAAAAAGAATATCTAAGGATATAAGCGAAGCACAAGAGTAAATAATAAAACTACTCCAAAAGATATAAGTGAAGAACAAAGAGTATTTAAGTAAGTAAGTGGCTATGAATTGAATCTCTCCAACATGAAGTTAAGATGCAAAAAATACGCTCCAAGGATAGCACATATCATGTGAATAAATAAAAACTTAGGCCCTACCGAGACTAACCGATAGTTATTGGTGAAGAAAAGTGGGTGCCTACCGGGGCACCCCATCTTAAATACTTGAGACTCCTTGAAATATTACCTTGGTATGCCTTGGGCATCCTCAAGCTTGAGGTCTTGTGTCTCATTAGTTCCTCTTGTATTACAGTCTCCCCTGGGTCTTAAAAACTTCATTCATAGAATAGTTAATCGAACTCATGAGATAGGTTAGTACAAAATAAATACAAAACCTTAACATTCTCTACTCTAGAAAATCTTCAAGATTATAATTAAATATTGTATACCAAATTCCTACATATATTTAATATCTCTATATACTAATTGAAATATTAAATAAGAAAACATGAGAAATCAATGCATCTACAACAACAATCTATCTAAATAGAACAGTCTGTAAAGGAGGAATAAATTAACATACTTTTGTAACTCTAAAAATCTAAATCGAACTGCTTCTAGTTCCGACCGATAAAGTACCGAACATATGACACCTCCGAGTTTTGCACACGTTCAGCTCGATGACGTCCCTCGTCCTCTTGATCCAGCAAGATCTCGAGGAAGTAGATGAGTTCCATCAGCATGATGGCATGGTGACGGTGACGGTGATGTGATTCGCGCAGGGCTTCACCAAAGCACCGCGAGAATATGATTGGGGTTGTAAACTTTGGAGGGGGGCACCGCACACGGCTAACAATTGATGTTATGTGTTCTAGGCGCCCCCTTCCCTCATATATAGGTGGGAGGGGAGGAGAGCCAGCCAGGGGGTGCCCCAAGTAGGATCTGAATCCTACTTGGGGTTTCCCCAAGTGGCGCCCCTTTCCTTTTTTCACCGGAGAAGAAAGGGAAGGAGGAAGAGAGAAAGTAGGGGGGGGGCTGAACCCCCATTTTCCTTCTCCAGTTCAGCCGCATGCCTAAGGGTGGCGCGCCACCCGTTGTGGCTGGTGTTCTCCCCTCTTAGGGCCCATATGGCCAATATCTTATCCTTGGGGTTTTTGGTAACCCATCCGGTACTCCGATAAATACCCGATACACTCCGGACCACTTCTGGTGTCCGAATACTATCATCCTATATATCAATCTTTAACCCTCGTCCATTTCAAGACTAGTCATGTCCGTGATCTCATCCGGGACTCCGAACGACATTCGGTCACCAAATAACATAACTCATATAATACAATATCATCATCGAACGTTAAGCGTGCGGACCCTACGAGTTCGAGAACTATGTAGACGTGACCGAGACACCTCTTCGGTCAATAACCAATAGAGGAACCTGGATGCTCATGGCTCCCACATATTCTATGAAGATCTTTATCGGTTGAACCGTTATGACAACATATGTTATTCCCTTTGTCATCGGTATGTTACTTGCCCGAGATTCGATCGTCGGTATCTTCATACCTAGTTCAATATTCTTATAGACAAGTCTATTTACTCATTTCGTAATACATCATTCTACAACTAACTCATTAGTCACTTTGCTTGCAAGGCTTCTTATGATGTGTATTACCGAGAGGGCCCAGAGATACCTCTCCAATACTCGGAGTGACAAATCCTAATCTCGAGCTATGCCAACCCAACAAACACCTTCGGAGATACCTGTAGAGCATCTTTATAATCACCTAGTTAGGTTGTGACGTTTGACAGCACACAAGGCATTCCTCCGGTATCCGAGAGTTGCATAATCTCATAGTCGAAGGAATATGTATTTGACATGAAGAAAGCAATAGCAATAAAACTGAATGATTATAATGCTAAGATAACGAATGGGTCTTGTCCATCACCTCATTCTCCTAATGATGTGATCCCCTTTATCAAATGACAACACATGTCTATGGTTAGGAAACTAAACCATCTTTGATCAATGAGCTAGTCTAGTAGAGGCTTACTAGGCACACAGTATTTTGTCTATGTATCCACACATGTATCAAGTTTCCGGTTAATACAATTCTAGAATTAATAATAAACATTTTTCATGAAATAAGGAAATATAGAATAAGAACTTTATTATTGCCTCTAGGGCATATTTCCTTTAGTCTCCCACTTGCACTAGTCAATAATCTAGACTACATTGTAATGATTCTAACACCCATGGAGTCTTGGTGCTGATCATGTCTTGCTTGTGGAAGAGGCTTAGTCAATGGGTTTGCTATATTTAGATCCGTATGTATTTTGCAAATCTCTATGTGTCCCTCCTTGACTTGATCATAGATGGAGTTAAAACGTCTCTTGATGTGTTTGGTTCTTTTGTGAAATATGGATTCCTTGGCTAAGGCAATTGCTCCAGTATTGTCACAAAAGATTTTCATTGGACCCAATGCACTAGGTATTACACCTAGATCAGATATGAACTCCTTCATTTGCTACTTTCGAAGCAACTATGTACTCCGCTTCACACGTAGATCCTGCCACGACGCTTTGCTTGGAACTGCACCAACTAACATCTCCACCATTCAAAATAAATACGTATCCGGTTTATGACATAGAGTCATACGGATCAGTGTTAAAACTAGCATCGACGTAACCATTTACGACGGGCTCTTTGTCACCTCCATAAACGAGTAACATATCCTTTATCCTTTTCAGGTACTTCAGGATATTCTTGACTGCTGTCCAGTGATCCACTCTTGGATTACTTTGGTACCTCCCTGCCAGACTTATGGCAAGGCACACATCTGGTCGGGTACACAACATAGCATACATGATAGAACCTATGGCTGAGGCATAGGGAATGACTTTCATTTTCTCTCTATCTTCTGTAGTGGTCAGGCATTGAGTCAGACTCAATTTCACACCTTGTAACACAGCCAAGAAACCTTTCTTTGACTGGCATTTTGAACTTCTTCAAAACTTTATCAAGGTATGTGCTTTGTGAAAGTCCTATTAAGCGTCTTGATCTATCTCTGTAGATCTTGATGCCCAATATATAAGCAGCTTCACCGAGGTCTTTCATTGAAAAACTTTTATTCAAGTATCCTTTTATGCTATCTAGAAATTCTACATCATTTCTAATCAACAATATACCATCCACATATAATATTAGAAATTCTACAAAGCTCCCACTCACTTTCTTGTAAATACAGGCTTCTCCAAAAGTCTGTATAAAACCATATGCTTTAATCACCTCATCAAAGCGTATATTCCAACTCCGAGAGGCTTACACTAGTCCATAGATGGATCGTTGGAGCTTGCACACTTTGTTAGCACAATTAGGATCGACAAAACCTTCTAGTTGCATCATATACAACACTTCTTTCAGAAATCCATTAAGGAATGCAGTTTCGATGTCCATTTGCTAGATTTCATAATCATAAAATGCGGAAATTGATAACATGATTCAGACAGACTTAAGCATTGCTATGGGTGAGAAAGTGATACGTCTCCATCCTATCTATAATTTTTTATTGTTCCATGCCAATATTCTACAAATTTCATACACTTTTGGCAACTTTTTATACTATTTTTTGGAACTAACATATTGATCCAGTGCCCTGTGCCAGTTCCTGTCTGTTGCATGTATTATGTTTCGCAGAAAACCCATATCAAACGGAGTCCAAACGGAACAAAAATAGACAGAGAATTATTTTAGAATATTTGGGATTTTCCTGAGGAGGAATCAACGCGAAACGGTGTCCGAGGTGGCCACGAGAGAAGGGGCGCCCCCTCCCCCCTGGGCGCGCCTGACACCCTCATGGGCCACCTGTAAGGCGGTTGATGCCCTTCTTTTGCCGCAAGAAAGCTAATTTTATGAGAAAAATCTGGGCGAAATATTCACCCCAATCGGAGTCAAGGATCTCCGGATATAAAAGAAACAGTGAAGGGGAAGGATCTGGGAACGCAGAAACAGAGAGATAGATCCAATCTCGGAGGGGCTCTCGCCCCTCCCACGCCATGGGAGCCAAGGAACAGAGGGGAAACCCTTCTCCCATCTAGGGAGAAGGTCAAGGAAGAAGAAGAACAAGGGGTGCCCTCTCTCCCTTGCTTCCGGTGGCGCCGGAACACCGCCGGGGGCCATCATCATCACTGCGATCTTCACCAACAACTTCACCGCCTTCATCACCAGCTCTTTCCCCCTCTATGCAGCGGTGTAACCCCTCTCTTACCCGCTGTAATCTCCACTTAAACATGGTGCTCAACGCTATATATTATTTCCCAATGATGTATGGCTATCTTATGATGTTTGAGTAGATCCGTTTTGTCCTATGGGTTAATTGATGACCGTGATTGGTTTGAGTTGCATGTTTTATTATTGATGTTGTCCTATGGTGCTCTCCGTGTCGCGCAAGCGTGAGGGATCCCCTCTGTAGGGTTTGCAATATGTTTATGATTTGCTTATGGTGGGTGGAGTGAGTGAACAGAAGCACAGACCCGAGTAAGTAGGTTGTTTGCTTATGGGATAAAGGGGACTTGATGCTTTAATGCTATGGTTGGGTTTTGCCTTAATGAATCTTTAGTAGTTGCGGATGCTTGCTAGAGTTCCAATCATAAGTGCATATGATCCAAGAAGAGAAAGTATGTTAGCTTATGCCTCTCCCTCAAATAAAATTGCAATAGTGATTACCGGTCTAGTTATCGATTGCCTTGGACAAATAACTTTCTCGTAACAAAAACCTCTCTACTAATACTTACTTTATTGCATCTTTATCTAAACAGCCCCTAGTTTATATTTACGCGTTCTTTATTATCTTGCAAACCTATCCAACAACACCTACAAAGTACTTCTAGTTTCATACTTGTTCTAGGTAAAGCGAATGTCAAGTGTGCGTAGAGTCGTATCAGCGGCCGATAGGACTTGAGAGAGTATTTGTTCTATGTTTAGCTCCTCGTTGGGCTCAACACTCTTGCTTATCGAAAGAGGCTACAACTATCCCGTATACTTGCGAGTCATCAAGACCTTTTTCTGGCGCCGTTGCCGGGGAGTCATAGCGTGGGGTGATTATTCTCGTGTGTTCTTGTTTGCTTTATCACTAAGTAATTTTTATTTTGCTATTCTTAGTTGTTTTCTATCTTTAGTTATGGGTAGGAAACGCAAAATACCAAAAAAAATAGTTGTACCTACTGAACCAATGGTTGAAGAACCACTCTATCACACTCCTGAAGCTTTTTACTTGGATCATCTTCGATCCCTTTGTGCTCGTGCTGAAACCCCAACTAGCTTACTTGAGGGAAAATCTTTAGATGACCATGCTTGTTATGTGCGACACCGTATATCTGAAAAAGGGAAACTTTTACTGGATCAAATTCATCGTTTGCAATGATATGCTTGGAATTTATGTGAAATATATGATGTTACTTGTTGTTCTGAAAACCCTAAGAAACACCTTCCCTACCAATGTGAGTTTATTGATAATGGGATCGTATCTTCGTATGGTAAGGGTGTTTATAATTACTATGATGTTCAACAAATTGAAGAATTTGTTACTTTTAAGGGTGCTTATGAAATTGCTTCTTTGATTGAAAAGTATGATGCTACTCTCTACAAATCTGAAAATTTTGCCATAATTGAATATTGTTATGATAATTATGCTTCTAATGCCTATGTTAAACTATATATTGAGAAATTCTCCGCTGTCCAAGAAGAGACTAATATTTTGCAGGAAGCTATGTAAGAAGAAATTGATGAAACTGTGAGCTCATTGGATGAAAAAGATGATGAGGAGAGCGAAGAACAAAAGGAGGAAGAGCGGATTAGCTACCCGTGCCCACCTTCCAATGAGAGTAACTCTTCAACTCATACATTGTTTAATTTCCCTTCATGCTTACCGAAGGATTATTGCTATGATGATTGTTATGATCCCATTGATTCTCTTGAAATATCCCTTTTTGATGATGCTTGCTATGCTTGTGGCCAAGATGCCAATATGAATTATGCTTATGGAGATGAACTTGCTATAGTTCCTAATGTTAAACATGAAATTGTTGCTATGGCACCCACGCATGATAGTCCTATTATCTTTTTGAATTCTCCCGACTACACTATATCGGAGAAGTTTGTGCTTCTTAAGGATTATATTGATGGGTTGCCTTTTACCGTTACACATGATGATTTTGATAGATATAATATGCATGTGCTTGCTGCTCCCACTTGCAATTATTATGACAGAGGAACTATATCTCCACCTCTCTACATTTCCAATATGATAAAATTGCAAGAAACTGCTTATACTATGCATTGGCCTTTACTATGTGTGCATGAATTGTTCTTTTATGACATGCCGATGCATAGGAAGATAGTTAGACTTCGTTGTTGCATGATATATGTTACTTTGTGCTCACTACTAAATTACAAATCATTGTTAATTAAAATTGGCTTTGATATACCTTGGGATCCGGGTGGATCCATTACTTGAGCACTAAATGCCTAGCTTAATGGCTTTAAAGAAAGTGCTGCTAGGGAGACAACCCGGAAGTTTTAGAGAGTCATTTATTTATGTTGATTTATTTTATATAGTTTAAAAACAAAAAAAATAAAGAGGGGAACCCAAAACTTTTCAAAAAGGAAAGTGAAAGTGAGAAAGACAAGCATTGTTGAAGTGGGAGCTAGCCTTGAACTTTGTTCATGCTCACAGAAACTTTGTGAATCTTAATTACAGAAACTTTTCATCAAAAACAATTATCCCATTGTAAAATTCCATTGTATTGTAAAAATAATGTGCCAAGGTTTGCCTTTAGGATGTTTACAATGCTTGTTGGTTTGTACGGTGCAGGACAGAAACTTTTTCTGTAGTGCGGGATTTTACATTTTTAACTGGAACGTCAAACGGTTCTGATTATATTTGCACTGTCTTTATGTACCAATTGTTTATTTTTCCTAATTTTGGTAGAAGTTTTGGGGTAACAAAAGTATGGAGGATGTTCTGATTTCTACAGACTGTTCTGTTTTTGACAGATTCTGTTTTTGATGCATAGTTTGCTTGTTTAGATGAATCTATCAATTTCTATCAGTGGATTAAGCCATGAAAAAGTTATATTACAGTAGACACAATGCAAAAACAAAATATGAATTGGTTTACTACAGTACTTAGAGTAGTGATTTGCTTTATTATACTAACGGATCTTACCGAGTTTTCTGTTGAAGTTTTGTGTGGATGAAGTGTTTGATCGAGGAGGTCTCAATATGAGGAAAAGGAAGAGAGGCAAGAGCTCAATATTGGGGATGCCCAAGTCACCCCAAGTAAATATTCAAGGAGACTCAAGTGTCTAAGCTTGGGGATGCCCCGGAAGGAATCCCCTCTTTCTTCAACAAGTATCGGTATGTTTTCGTATTCGTTTCGTTCATGCGATATGTGCAATTCTTGAAGCGTCTTTTGCATTTAGTTTTAATATTTTATTTTATGCACCATGATGGTATGAGATAGTCCTTGGTTGATTTATAGAATGCTCATTGCACTTCACTTATATCTTTTGAGTATGGCTTTATAGAATGCTTCATGTGCTTCACTTATATCATTTGAAGTTTGGATTGCATGTTTCTCTTCACATAGAAAACCGCCATTTGTAGAATGCTCTTTTGCTTCACTTATATTTGTTAGAGCGTGGGCATAACTTTTGTAGAAAGAATTAAACTCTCTTGCTTCACTTATATCTATTTAGAGAGATGACAGGAATTGGTCATTCACATGGTTAGTCATAAAATCCTACATAAACTTGTAGATCACTGAATATGATATGTTTTATTCCTTGCAATAGTTTTGCGATATAAAGATGATGATATTAGAGTCATGCTAGTGGGTGGTTGTGGATTGTAGAAGCACTTGTGTTGAGGCTTGCAAGTCTCGTAGCATGCACGTATGGTAACCGTTGTGTGACAAATTTGAAGCATGGGGTGTTTCTTTGATTGTCTTCCTTATGAGTGGCGGTCGGGGACGAGCGATGGTCTTTTTCTACCAATCTATCCCCCTAGGGGCATGCGTAGTAGTACTTTGCTTCAAGGGCTAATAAAATTTTGCAATAAGTATATGAGTTCTTTATGACTAATGTGAGTCCATGGATTATATGCACTTTTACCTTTCCATCATTGCTGGCCTCTTCGGTACCGTGCATTGCCCTTTCTCACCTCAAGAGTTGGTGCAAACTTCACCCATGCATCCAAACCCCATGATATGATATGCTCTATAACACATAATCCTCATTATATCTTCCTCAAAACAGCCACCATACCTACCTATCATGGCATTCCATAGCCATTCTGAGATATATTGCCATGCAACTTCCATCATCATCATATACATGACTTGAGAATTTATTGTCATATTGCTTTGCATGATCGTAATATAGCTAGCATGATGTTTTCGTGGCTTGTCCATTTTTTGATGCCATTGCTACGCTAGATGATTGCACATCCCGGTACACCGCCGGAAGCATTCATATAGAGTCATATCTTTGTTCCAGTATCGAGTTGTAATATTGAGTTATAAGTAAATAAAAGTGTGATGATCATCATTATAGAGCATTGCCCCATGAAAAAAAAGAAAAAAAGAAAAAAAAGGAAAGGCCAAAGAAGCCTAAATAAAAAAAGGGAGGCCAAAGAAGCCCACCGAAAAAGAAAAAAAAGGAAAAAAAGAAAAGAAAAGGGGCAATGTTACTATCCTTTTACCACACTTGTGCTTCAGAGTAGCACCATGTTCTTCATATAGAGAGTCTCCTATGTTGTTACTTTCATATACTAGTAGGAATTGTCATTATAGAACTTGGCTTGTATATTACAACGATGGGTTTCCTCAAATGCCCTAGGTCTTCATGAGCAAGCAAGTTGGATGCACACCCACTTATTTTTCAGTTTGAGCTTTCATACACTTATAGCTCTTAGTGCATCCATTGCATGGCAATCCCTACTCCTCACATTGACATCAATTGATGGGCATCTCCAGAGCCCGTTGATTAGCCGCGTTGATGTGAGATTTTCTCCTTTTTTGTCTTCTCCACATAACCTCCCTCATTATATTCTATTCCACCTATAGTGCTATATCCATGGCTTGCGCTCATGTATTGCGTGAGGGTTGAAAAAGCTGAAGCGCGTTAAAAAGTATGAACCATTTGCTCGGCTTGTCATCGGGGTTGTGCATGATGGGAGCATTTTGTATGACGAAAATGAAGCATGGCCAAACTATATGATTTTGTAGGGATAAGCTTGCTTTGGCCTTGTTGTTTGAAAAGATATGATTGTTTTATTAGTACGCTCGAAGTATTATTGTTTTTTATGTAAAAAGATAGACTATTGCTTTGAATCACTCGTGTCTTAATATTCATGCCACGATTAGACATATGATCAAGATTATGCTAGGTAGCATTCCACATCAAAAATTATCTTTTTTATCATTTACCTACTCGAGGACGAGCAGGAATTAAGCTTGGGGATGCTGATACATCTCCGTCGTATCTATAATTTTTGATTGTTCCATGCCAATATTCTACAACTTTCACACACTTTTGGCAACTTTTTATACTATTTTTTGGGACTAATATATTGATCCATTGCCCAGTGCCAGTTCCTGTCTATTGCATGTTTTATGTTTCCCAGAAAACCCATATCAAAAAAGTCCAAACGGAATAAAAACAGACAAAGAATTATTTTTGAACATTTGGGATTTTTCGGAGGAAGAATCAACGCGAAACGGTGTCTGAGGTGGCCACGAGACAGGGGGCGCGCCCTCCCCCCTGGCACGCCTGGCACCCTCGTGGGCCACCCGTAAGGTGGTTGATGCCCTTATTTTCCCGCGAGAAAGCTAATTTTATGAGAAAAATGTGGGGGAAAGATTCACCCCAATCGGAGTTACGGATCTCCAGATATAAAAGAAACAGTGAAGGGGAAGGATCTGGGAACGCAGAAACAGAGAGATAGATCCAATCTTGGAGGGGCTCTCGCACCTCCCACGCCAAGGGAGCCAAGGAACAGAGGGGAAACCCTTCTCCCATCTAGGGAGAAGGTCAAGGAAGAATAAGAACAAGGGGGCCCCTCCCCCTTGCTTCCGGTGGCGCCGGAACGCCGCCGGGGGCCATCATCATCACCGCGATCTTCACCAACAACTTCACCGCCTTCATCACCAACTCTTCCCCTCTCTATGCAGCGGTGTAACCCCTCTCTTACCCACTGTAATCTCTACTTAAACATGGTGCTCAACGCTATATATTATTTCCCAATGATGTATGGCTATCTTATGATGTTTGAGTAGATCCGTTTTGTCCTATGGGTTAATTGATGATCGTGATGGTTTGAGTTGCATGTTTTATTATTGATGTTGTCCTATGGTGCTCTCCGTGTCGCGCAAGCATGAGGCTTCCCCGCTGTAGGGTTTGTAATATGTTTATGATTTGCTTATGGAGGGTGGCGTGAGTGAACAGAAGCACAGACCCGAGTAGGTAGGTTGTTTGTGAAGGAAATATGCCCTAGAGGCAATAATAAAGTTATTATTTATTTCCTCATATCATGATAAATGTTTATTATTCATGCTATAATTGTATTAGCCGGAAACATAATACATGTGTGAATACATAGACAAACTTAAAGTCACTAGTATGCCTCTACTTGACTAGCTCATTAATCAAAGATGGTTATGTTTCCTAACCATAGACATGAGTTGTCATTTCATTAATGGGATCACATCATTAGGAGAATGATATGATTGACATGAGCCATTCCGTTAGCTTAGCACTTGATCGTTTAGTATGTTGCTTTGCTTTCTTCATGACTTATACATGTTCCTACAACTATGAGATTATGCAACTCCCGTTTACCGGAGGAACAATTTGTGTGCTACCAAATGTCACAACATAACTGGGTGATTATAAAGGAGCTCTACAGGTGTCTCCAAAGGTACATGTTGGGTTGGCGTATTTCGAGATTAGGATTTGTCACTCCGATTGTCGGAGAGGTATCTCTGGGCCCTCTCGGTAATGCACATCACTATAAGCCTTGCAAGCAATGTAGCTATTGAGTTAGTTACGGAATGATGCATTACATAACGAGTAAAGAGACTTGTCGGTAACGAGATTGAACTAGGTATTGAGATACCGATGATCAAATCTCGGGCAAGTAACATACCGATGACAAAGGGAACACCGTATGTTGTTATGCGGTTTGACCGATAAAGATCTTCATAGAATATGTAGGAGCCAATATGAGCATCCAGGTTCCGCTATTGGTTATTGACTGGAAACGGTTCTCGGTCATGTCTACATAGTTGTCGAAACCGTAGGGTCCGCACGCTTAAGGTTTCGATGACAGTTATATTATGAGTTTATGAGTTTTGATGTACCGAAGTTTGTTCGGAGTCCCGAATATGATTACGGACATGACGAGGAGTCTCGAAATGGTCGAGACATGAAGATTGGTATATTGGACGACTATATTCGGACACCGGAATAAGTTTCGGAGGTTATCTGATATATACCGGAGTACCGGGGGGTTACCGGAACCCGCCGGGTGGTTATTGGGCCACTTGGTCCCAAAGTGGAGAAGAGGAGGGGCGGCCAGGGCAGGCCGCGCCCCTCCCCCTTTAGTCCAAATTGGACAAGGAGGGGGGGGCGGCTGTCGGTGTCAAAACCGATGGATCTCAGGTAGGGGGTCCCGATCTGTGCGTCTTAGGCTGATGGTAACAGGAAGCAAGGGACACAATGTTTACCCAGGTTCGGGCCCTCTCGATGGAGGTAAAACCCTACTTCCTGCTTGATTAATATTGAAATATGAGTAGTACAAGAGTAGATCTACCACAAGATCGTAGAGGCTAAACCCTAAGAGCTAGCCCATGATGGTATGATTGTAATTGTGATCGGCCTTCGAAGGACCATCCTCTCCGGTTTATATAGACGCCGGAGAGGGCTAGGGTTTACATGAAGTCGGTTACAAGGAAGGAAATATAATATCCGGATCATCAAGCTTGTCTCCCATGCAAAGGAGAGTCCCATCCGGACACGGGCCGGAGTCTTGTGTCTTGTATCTTCACGCTTCAATAGTCCGGATGATGTATATAGTCCGGCTGTCCGGATACCCCCTAATCCAGGACTCCCTCAGTAGCCCCTGAACCAGGCTTCAATGACGATGAGTCCGATGCGCAGTATTGTCTTCGGCATTGCAAGGCGGGTTCCTTCTCCGAATACTCCAAGGTAATTATCGAACACGTAGACCGTGTCCGGATCTGCTATGATGAATAGTGTCTGGTTCTACAAGATGATCTTCACACACCATTGTAGGGAATATAGCTTAAATCCATTTTGCTGGCAACCTTTGTACGTCGTGCCCTTGCATCGTGGCCTAGTCCAACACGAACCGGCGTTTCCTACCCCACCTCAACTCGCATTGCGAGGCGGTTTTATTGGCACGTCCTGCCAAAGCAGAGATCATGTTCCTCTTATTACGGGATCTTTCATCAATATGGGAGTGTGTGACCCCACGACGTCCGTTGGTATGACTCCATGTATTTTAGGTAAGTCTCAAGCGGTCACGCTGAGGACTTTTGATATTCATCCCTTTTATAAAGGGGTCAAGGCCTACGCCTCTTTTCCACCTCCCTTGCTCCTTCTCGCACATCGAGTTCTAACACCCAAGATCCAAGCCCCAACACCCCAGATCCTCCAACATGTCCGGATCCGACGCAAAGGGCCGGTGGGTGGCCTCCTCGATCCAAGAGGAGGACATTATGAAGCTTAGGGAGGTCGGATACCTGACCGCCGACATTCAGCACAGGCTTCCTGCTCCAGGGCAAGTTATCCCTACGCCGGAGCCCAACGAGAGCGTTGTGTTTGTTCCACACTTCCTCCGAGGCCTGGGCCTCACCCTCGACCCCTTTGTGAGGGGGCTCATGTTCTACTATGGGTTGGATTTTCATGATCTGGCTCTAGACGCTATCCTCCATATCTCGTCGTTCATTATTGTGTGTGAGGCTTTTCTCCACATCACCCCACAATTCGACTTATGGCTCAAAACTTTTAATGTGAATCCGAAGATGATCGAGGGGCGACATGCGGAGTGCGGAGGTGCCATAATAAGCAGGAACGCCGATGCCACCTGGCCAGAGGGTTCTTTCCCGGAAGTATCCGATGTATGGCAACAGAGGTGGTTTTATGTTACAGCTCCCAGAGGCACAAAGTGGGTAGCCGCCCCCGAGTTCCGCTCGGGCCCTCCGTCACAGTTGGCGTCTTGTACCGACGTAGGATGGAATTGGGGGCCTGCTGGTGATGTACCAGAACTGCGGAATTGCATCCGGGAGCTTATTGAGAGAGACATAAATCTTGTCAGCATAATTCAAGTGATGCTAATCCGACGGATGTTGCCGTGCAAACGCCGGCCTCTCCGGATGTGGGAGTTTAATCCGGAGGGTCCGCGGACTATTAAGCACTTCTTCGGCTTGAAGCTCGAAGGGATGTGTAAATTATTCTTCGGACCACAAGTAAAGTGTCCGGACACCACCGAAGATGCGGGCCTAAGCTGCAATCGCCTAGATGCCCAAGTAAGTAACCTTAAAGCTGGACACTTCATTTATATTTATCATAACTATTATTCTAAAAATCCCTCTGTGGCCAGGAATGGCTCAATAAGGCGGAGAGAATCAGGTGTCCGGCGCCACTTCCTGAAGGCTCGCCTGGTCCGACCGTTGCCAAGATGCTTGGCCGGGTGCTCAGCAAAATCCCCTCAGGGAAAGGCGAAGGAAAGGGCGGTGAAGCCGAACTTCACACAATACGCATCGAAACCGGGGGAATCGTTACCTCCCCTGGGGAGGATAGTCGGGAAGGGGAGGTTAAAGCCTTCTCCCCGCGTGGGAGTAAGAGGGACGCCTCCAAAGACTTGGAGGCGGAGATGCCCAAACAAGGGAAGAAGGCATCACCAGGGGGCTCTGCCGCGACGGGCACCCTCACCGCATCGTGCCCACGAAGGGGCTCGCCCTCCACCGAGCTGTAAGTTAATCGTTAATTCGAAGGTATGGTGGTTCTCCGAGATTCATAACCAGGATTTCATCTTTTGCAGTCCGGCGAGCAGCTCCTCTCGACAGAGTTCGTCTTCAGGGGATCTTCCTCCAGAGATGATGGAGAGTGAGACCCCACCAACCTCTCCGCCTCATGAAGCGGGCGACACTGAGGTGTCGTCACGGAGGAGTCCGGATCTTCCGAAGCCGGAAGTTAACACGTCAGTCACCCTGAGCCCGGAGCGTATGTCTCCCACAGGGGGCGATGATAATGGTCCGACACAGTTTGATGTCCAGCCGGACGTACTGACAGGCCTTCTGGAGTGAGCCACGCTCTAGGAGGAGCACCACTCTTTAATGAGCACGGTGCTCACGAAGATTTCATCCGCTACCAGCGGTTTGAATGAGGCATTTACAAGCCTGCTCAAAGGCTTTGAGGTATGTAGTACAAAATGCACTTTTTTTTGGTTGTGAAGCACACACTAGGTGTGCTCCCTATGGATAGTAGCCCCTGAGACTCTGGTTGCCCGCCATAGGTGGCAAACGGGGGATCACATAGTAATGGCTGCGCCGTACGTGTGCGCAGGTATCTAAGGATCTGGCAGCCAACCAGTCTGTTGAAGTTGCCGAACTAAGGAGGCAGACCGGATCTATTGATGCCGATATCACGCTGGTGAACAAACGGCTGGAAGAATCCCAGGGTATGTGCTCTGCTTCCCTTATTATGTTGTATAGGAAAATGTGAGAGTGGCATAATGTTAATGCCATGTGTTTGTACTGTAGATGGTGCTGCTGCCGTGGAGGCCCTGAGGGCGGAACTTGCTCAGGCCAAGGAACAAGCTCGGGCTAGCAATGCGGCTTCCCTAAAGGCGGCCGAAGAATTGAGAGCCGAACAGGCTGCTCTTCACCGAAGCGAGGAAAAGATAGCTGAAATGGCTGGGGAGTTGAAAAATGCCGCCGACCGGTATGTACTCCTTGAAAAGGAGAATAAGGCTAGTTCAGCCGAGCTAGACAAGGCACTTAATGCCGCCAAAGAGATGCGGACCGAGATCCGGGGTATGCGGGGGGAGCTCCAATAGGCCGACAAAATCGTGGCTGGGGGCTCCTACTTACTGCGGATGAGGTTTTTGGATCCGAAGTATGCTCCCCTGGCTGGGTGCTAGAGTCCTACAGACGCATATGCGGACTTGGCGAATAGTACAGCTGACGCTGTCAAGTTCTTCGAGGGTCAAGGTGATAAGGAGGTGGAGAAGCTTTTCTGGTCGCAATTCAGTGTTCCCACTCGCCCGCTGCCGCTAAATGAGAAGGTGGCTGCTGTGGCGGAGCTTCACAGGCTGTCCGGGCTTGCAATGCGGTATGTAATAGACCATCTTTGGACGAAGGGGCCTAAGCCGGACAGTTACTTTGGTTTGGTGCAACAATTCCTTGGGCCGTGTCTCGGATTGACGCTATGAGGAGGTCGGCGTGCATAGTGGGTGCACGGATGGCCCTAGCCCGTGTTAAAGCCTATTGGACGGATATGGAGGCCACCATTATAGCGACCCAGGATCCGGCGGGAGGCCAATATCCGGCCGAGCACTACTTGGTGCAGGTCACAGAAGGTGCCCGCCTAATAGAGGCGCAATGCTCGAAGAATGTCTTGTTCGAGTGATAAGTCGAATCCTTTAAAAAACAATGTTTATTTTGATTATGAGGCTGTATTTATACTTATGCCCGGAAGTATGATTTTGTCCCCTTTGCGGCCATTTTTTATATAAATATGAGGAATCCGAAAGTTAGCAGTCGTTGGCTTCAGCCCCCACGCATACAATACGGGGGTATTCGCGAAAAATATGCTTAATCACACTTGATCCAACGTCTTGGTCCATTAAGGAGGTGATCACACGTCGAACTAGGCAACCAGACTATATAGCTGTAACACTTTTGCTTAGCCATGAGGGTTTAACGGTGGGGCTACTATGTAGCCCCTGGTACATTCGCGTGCATCCAAATATGGGCGCGCATGTACATGGCCGGGAAACGGCCCTTCGTTAATGCGAAGGAATCCTAGAGATTCCGGTCAGTCTTCGAGTGGTTGAACAGTCTCTCAATGTATCATGACAGTCAGTTTTCGGCTTTCTCTACTGAGGTGCTCATCTGGAATAACCAGGGCACAATCGCAGTAGTTCTCCTTTGGCCGCCTTAGCCGATAATAACGAAACGTAAGGAGGCAAACCCAGGAGCCGGGCAAACCCAACATTTGACCAAAGACATGATTCGGAGCTGATGCATATAAGGCCAAACTCGTGACGCCGAACACTCTCGAGGGTATTCGTTCTTTGTAAAAGAAAATAGGCTGACGAGAGCCTATTATAAGCCCTAAATTTCCAGGTACGTGCGTTTTAATCTGTCGTGGCGAAATGCCAATAACGGCAGTATCCTCTGTGGGTATGGAACACATGGGATGGTTAAACAACAAGAGGCAGTAGAAAAGGTTTACACAGGGGCTTAATCTAAAAAGAAACCTGTTGAACGGGGCCCTGTTGCACGTCTGCGCCTTTGTCTCCGTTGTGCCGTATCCTGGAAGGGTATCGCGCGAACATTGTCTGTGGAAAAAAGAAAACTCGTAGGAGAGTACAACGTAAGTATGCGATTGATAATAAAAGTGTAAGATGTTGGCTTGCCAGTAAGGTTGAGCCAGCTGTGGGGTTGCATTAAATATTTACAACCCCTGGTATCCGCTATGGGATTACATGTATGGTGCACTGGTTCAGTTTTATCCGGGCTACCGGACCTGTCTAACCGTGTATGTGGTCATAATGACCAGTCATGTTTTTTGATATTGGAGGCCGCTTACAGTCCGGCCGCCAGGGCCGTCACGTGTTCCTCTGCGCGTGAGGAGCGCTCTGTGATTCCGCTAACAGTGATGACGCCGCGTGGACCGGGCATCTTGAGTGTAAGGTAGCCATAGTGTGGCAATGCGTTGAAGCAGGCGAAGGCCGTTCTTCCGAGCAATGCGTGATAGCTGCTTTGGAAGGGTGCGATGGTGAAGAGTAATTCTTCGCTTCTTGAATTTCCTGGGGAGCCGAATGTTACTTCCAGCACAACGGAGCCCCTGCCATAGGCTTCCATGCCTGGTATCACCCCTTCAAAGGTGGTGTTGCTTTGGCTAATTTTGGATGGGTTTATCCCCATTCTGCGGACAGTGTCCTCGTATATTAAATTGAGACTACTACCTCCGTCCATGAGGACGCGGGTGAGACGGTATCCGTCGATTATTGGGTCTAGCACCAAGGCCTCTGATCCTCCGCGCCGAATACTAGTTCGGTCATCCATGTGATCGAAAGTGATCGGACAAGACATCCAGAAGTCAGATGTGGGTACGATGGGCTCTACATCGTGCGCATCTCTAAGCACGCGTTCGTGCCTTCTCGTGAATGTGTGAGTCGCGTGGATCATGTTTACTGTTTTAACCTCTGGCGGGAATTTTTTCTATCCCCCAGTGTTTGGCTGGCGAGGTTTGTCCTTGTCTTCACTTGGTGTTTCCCTCCCCTTGTGTTCGGCATTTAATTTGCCGACCTGCTTGAAGACCCAGCATTCTCTATGAGTGTGGTTCACAGGTTTCTCTGGGGGGCCATGAATTTGGCATAGTCTATCCAGTACTCTGTTCAGACTAGATGGTCCCTCTTTACTGCCTTTAAATGGCTTCTTTTGCTGATTAGGTCAAGAGCCCCTGAATCCAGCATTGACCGTTGTGTTATCCGGGCTCTCTTCCTTGTTTTGGCATTTGTGTTTATTACGCCGTGGCTTCCCGTTGCCATCCCTTATTTCGGATGTGTTGGGGTCGCTGGTGCCTTTACGGGCTAACTAGCTATCTTCACCTGCACCAAAGCGGGTCATAAGGCCTGTTAAGGCTGCCATTGTCCTTGGCTTTTCTTGGCCGAGGTGCCGGGCGAGCCACTCGTCGTAGATGCTGTGTTTGAATGCTGCTAAGGCTTCAGCGTCCGGACAACCGACAATTTGATTCTTCTTAGTGATGAATCTGTTCCAAAGCTTGCGGGCGGACTCTCTAGGTTGTTGGATTATGTGACTTAGATCGTCTGCATCCGGAGGCCGGATATAAGTCCCTTGGAAGTTGGCCCTGAAAGCGTCCTCGAGTTCCTCCCAACTCCCGATTGAATTTTCGGGGAGGCTTTTCAACCAGTGTCGAGCTATTCCCTTCAGCTTGAGGGGAAGGTATTTGATGTCGTGGAGGTCATCCCCATGAGCCATGTGAATATGCAGGATAAAATCCTCGATCCAGACCCCTGGGTCTGTCGTTCCGTCGTATGCCTCTATGTTCACAGGTTTAAAGCCTTGTGGGAATTCATGGTCCAATACTTCTTCGGTGAAGCACAAGGGGTGAGCAGCCCCTCTGTATCTAGGCACGTTGTGGCATGCGGTCGGATGTTATTGTGTCTGGAGTTTATTCCGAACTGGTATTTGTCTTGTATGAGCGTTTGGGTGACCATTGTCCCTCGCCGGGGTGTGTCCTTTAGATCCATAGATGGACCTGGCTGCACCGGCTTTCTTATCCAGATGCTCACGCGGATCGTGTGCGGTGTCAGTAGCCGTTCTGTTGTGGTTATGAAGCGGTATGTCTGGTCTCCTGGTCGTATTATTCTTTGGTGGAACGGCCTCGTCGTCGAATTCTGGCAGTAGCTTGCGTTTTGGATAGCTTTTTGTATGGCGATCGTCGCCGTATCTTTCTTCAGTGTCTAGCACTTTATTCTATCTGCGACTGAGCATTTCCTATGCCGCTTTGAGCCGTTGCTTCTTCTTCTTTAGACTTCTTGCTGTGGCCATAAGCTTTCAGTGGAGGTTGTCTCGATCCACTCGTTCGTCCGGAATGATGAATGCATCGTTGTCTGGATTGTGTTCCTTTTCTGGGGCGGTTTCATGAGCTCGTCCCTTCTGATCATTGTGATCGGGTATTTGCTCCGAACTCGGTTTGGCGTGACCTGACTCGTCCTGCTCCATCGCTGGGTACATGTGGTCATTACTGCCTTCGGGGTTTACTGGTATGTCGATCCTTCTTGCGCTCTTGTCGCTATTTTTACTGTTGCTGGACTTTCAGCAGCGTCTGCGCCGCCGTTTTGGCTTTTGCCCGGGTGTTTTATCTTCTGGATTATTGCCTTCGTCCTTCTTGGGCGTATCCAACATGTATATATCGTGTGACAAGGTAGTACTCCCGCGCCCCAGAGATTCTGAAGCTTCTCCTGCATCGTCATCCATATCGTCGATGTCTTCGGAGTCGAAGTCAAGAAAGTCGGTTAAATCATTGATCGTGTTAATGAAGTGGGTGGTGGGTGGGCAACGAATTCCTTCGTCGCCTGCTTCCCGCTCAGGCCGGACATAGTTCGGTCCAGAGCCTCCTGACAAAGAGAGAGACTTTAATGAGTTCAGCATGTCGCCAAAGGGCGAGTGCTGGAAGATGTCCGCAGTGGTAAACTCCATTACCGGAGCCCAACCTGGCCTGGCTGGCTCGAGGGTATGCGGACCGGGACCAACAACCGGATACGAGTCCGGGGGCCCGAGGTTATAGGCCTCAATAGAGGTGAGACCTGTGTTCGGCTCCACCGCCGATGAGTATGCGGCCAGCGGGGCAGGGTCCATCCCTCCGTCCTTAGGCAATGCAACCTGCTCCGGATTTAGATCCGAGGCTACTGCGGGGGTGATATCCCGAGCATTGTCCGACAGCAGGTCTAGGTTGTGCTTGACGTGACTGTCCGACGCTCCTGGCATAGGCCCGAATCCGTCAAAGATCAAGTCTCTGTGAATATCCGCTGTGTAGTTCAAGTTTCCGAACCTGACCTGGTGGCCAAGGGCGTAGCTGTCGATCATCTCCAAATGACCAAGCGAATTGGCCCACAGTGTGAAGCCGCCAAACACAAGGATCTGTCCGGGGAGAAGAGTCTCGCCCTAGACCGTGTTGTCGGCGATTGAAGACGCCATCATGCCTCGAAGCGACGACACAGAGGAACTCTCAATGAAAGCACCAATGTCGGTGTCAAAACCGGCGGATCTCGGGTAGGGGGTCCCGATCTGTGCGTCTTAGGCTGATGGTAACAGGAAGCAAGGGACACAATGTTTACCCAGGTTCGGGCCCTCTCGATGGAGGTAAAACCCTACTTCCTACTTGATTAATATTGAAGATATGAGTAGTACAAGAGTAGATCTACCACAAGATCGTAGAGGCTAAACCCTAAGAGCTAGCCCATGATGGTATGATTGTAATTGTGATCGGCCTTTGAAGGACCATCCTGTCCGGTTTATATAGACGCCGGAGAGGGCTAGGGTTTACATGAAGTCGGTTACAAGGAAGGAAATATAGTATCCGGATCGTCAAGCTTGTCTCCCATGCAAAGGAGAGTCCCATCCGGACACGGGCCGGAGTCTTGTGTCTTGTATCTTCATGCTTCAATAGTCCGGACGATGTATATAGTCCGGTTTTTCGGATACCCCCTAATCCAGGACTCCCTCAGCGGCGCCCCCCCCTTTTCCTTCCTCCCCCCTCTCCCTTCCTTCCCCCTCTCCTACTTGGACAAGGAAAGGAGGGAGTCCTACTCCCGGTGGGAGTAGGACTCCCCTTGGCATGCCTCCTCCCTGGTCGGCCGCCCCCTCCCCCTTGCTCCTTTATATACGAGGGCAGGGGGGCACCTCTAGACACAACAATTGATCTCTTGATCTCTTGGCCGTGTGCGGTGCCCCCCTCCACTGTAGTCCTCCTCGATAATATTGTAGCTGTGCTTAGGCGAAGCCCTGCGACGGTAGAACATCAAGATCGTCACCACGTCGTCGTGCTGACGGAACTCTCCCTCGACACTCGGCTGGATCGGAGTTCGAAGGACGTCATCGAGCTGAACGTGTGCAATAACTCGGAGGTGCCGTAGTTTCTGTGCGTGATCGGTCGGGCTATGAAGATGTACGACTACATCAACCGCGTTGTTCTAACGCTTGCGCTTTCGGTCTACGAGGGTACATGGACACACTCTCCCCTCTCGTTGCTATGCATCACCATGATCTTGCATGTGCGTAGAATTTTTTTTGAAATTACTACGTTCCCCAATAGTGGTATCAGAGCTAGGTTTTATGCGTTCATGTTATATACACTAGTAGAACAAAAGTGAGTTGTGGGCGATACAAGTCATACTGCTTACCAGCATGTCATACTTTGGTTCGGCGATATTGTTGGATGAAGCGGCCCGAACCGACATTACGCATACGCTTACTCGAGACCGGTTCTACCGACGTGCTTTGCACACAGGTGGCTGGCGGGTGTCAGTTTCTCCAACTTTAGTTGAACCAAGTGTGGCTACACCCGGTCCTTGAGAAAGTTAAAACATCACTAACTTGACGAACTATCATTGTGGTTTTGATGCGTAGGTAAGAACGGTTCTTGCTCAGCCCGTAGCAGCCACGTAAAATTTGCAACAACAAAGTAGAGGACGTCTAACTTGTTTTTGCAGGGCATGTTGTGATGTGATATGGTCAAGACGTGATGCTATATTTTATTGTATGAGATGATCATGTTTTGTAACCGAGTTATCGGCAACTAGCAGGAGCCATATGGTTGTCACTTTATTGTATGAAATGCAAGCGCCCTGTAATTGCTTTACTTTATCACTAAGCGGTAGCGATAGTCGTAGAAGCAATAGATGGCGAAACGACAATGATGCTACAATGGATATCAAGGTGTCGCGCCGGTGCGATGGTGATCACAACGGTGCTTCGGAGATGGAGATCACAAACACAAGATGATGATGGGCATATCATATCACTTATATTGATTGCATGTGATGTTTATCCTTTATGCATCTTATCTTGCTTTGATTGACGGTAGCATTTTAAGATGATCTCTCACTAATTATCAAGAAGTGTTCTCCCTGAGTATGCACCATTGCGAAAGTTCTTCATGCTGAGACACCACATGATGATCGGGTGTGATAGGCTCTACGTTCAAATACAATGGGTGCAAAACAGTTGCACATGCGGAATACTCAAGTTAAACTTGACGAGCCTAGCATATACAGATATGTCCTCGGAACACGGAGACCGAAAGGTCGAACGTGAATCATATAGTAGATATGATCAACATAGTGATGTTCACCATTGAAAACTACTCCATCTCATGTGATGATCAGACATGGTTTAGTTGATTTGGATCACGTGATCACTTAGATGACTAGAGAGATGTCTGTCTAAGTGGGAGTTCTTTAGTAATATCATTAATTGAACTTAAATTTATCATGAACTTAGTACCTGATAGTATTTTGCATGTCTATGTTTGTTGTAGATAGATGGCTTGTGTTGTTGTTCCATTGAATTTTAATGCGTTCCTTGAGAAAGCAAAGTTGAAAGATGATGGTAGCAATTACACGGACTGGGTCCGTAACTTGAGGATTATCCTCATTGTTGCACAGAAGAATTACGTCCTGGAAGCACCACTGGGTGCTAGGCCTGCTGCAGATGCAACTGACGACGTTAAGAACGTCTAGCAGAGCAAAGCTGATGACTACTTGATAGTTCACTGTGCCATGCTTTACGGCTTAGAACCGGGACTTCAACGACGTTTTGAATGTCATGGAGCATATGAGATGTTCCAGGAGTTGAAGTTAATATTTCAAGCAAATCCCCGGATTGAGAGATATGAAGTCTCCAATAAGTTCTATAGCTGCAAGATGGAGGAGAATAGTTCTGTCAGTGAACACATACTCAAAATGTCTGGGTATAATAATCACTTGATTCAACTAGGAGTTAATATTCCTAATGATAGTGTCATTGACAGAATTCTTTAATCACTGCCACCAAGCTACAAGAGCTTCGTGATGAACTATAATATGCAAGGGATGGACAAGACTATTCCCGAGCTCTTCGCAATGCTAAAGGCTGCGGAGGTAGAAATCAAGAAGGAGCAGCAAGTATTGATGGTCAATCAGACCACTAGTTTCAAGAAAAAGGGTAAAGGGAAGAAAAAGGGGAACTTCAAGAAGAACAACAAACAAGTTGCTGCTCAAGAGAGGAAACCCAAGTCTGGACCTAAGCCTAAGACTGAGTGCTTCTACTTCAAGCAGACTGGTCACTGGAAGCGGAACTGCCCCAAGTATTTGGCGGATAAGAAGGATGTCAATGTGAACAAAGGGACTATGGATTAAGCAAAGATTGGCTAAGGATGAGGTGACAATGCGCGTGACAAATGGTTCCAAAGTCGATGTGATCGCGGTCGGCACGCTACCTCTACATCTACCTTTGAGATTAGTTTTAGACCTGAATAATTGTTATTTGGTGCCAACGTTGAGCATGAACATTATATCTGGATCTTGTTTGATGCGAGACGATTATTCATTTAAATCAGAGAATAATGGTTGTTCTATTTATATGTGTAATATCTTTTATGGTCATGCACCCTTGAAGAGTGGTCTATTTTTATTAAATCTTGATAGTAGTGATACACATATTCATAATGTTGAAGCCAAAAGATGCAGAGTTGATAATGATAGTGCAACTTATTTGTGGCACTGCCATTTGGGTCATATTGGTGTAAAGAGCATGAAGAAATTCCATACTAATGGACTTCTGGAATCACTTGATTATGAATCACTTGGTACTTGCGAACCGTGCCTCATGGGCAAGATGGCTAAAACGTCGTTCTCCGGAACTATGGAGCGAGCAACTGATTTATTGGAAATCATACATACCGATGTGTGTGGTCCAATGAATATTGAGGCTCGCGGCGGGTATCGTTATTTTCTCACCTTCACAGATGATTTGAGCAGATATGGGTATATCTACTTAATGAAACACAAGTCTGAAACATTTGAAAAGTTCAAAGAATTTCAGAGTCAAGTGGAAAATCATCGTAACAAGAAAATAAAATTTCTACGATCTGGTCATGGAGGAGAATATTTGAGTTACGAGTTTGGTTTACATTTGAAGCAATGCGGAATAGTTTCACAACTCACGCCACCCAGAACACCACAACGAAATGGTGTGTCCGAACATCGTAATCGTATTTTACTAGATATGGTGTGATCTATGATGTCTCTGACTGATTTACCGCTATCGTTTTGGGGTTATGCCTTAGAGAAGGCCGCATTCACGTTAAATAGGGCACCATCAAAATCTGTTGAGATGACGCCTTATGAGTTGTGGTTTGGCAAGAAACCGAAGTTGTCGTTTCTTAAAGTTTGGGGCTGCGATGCTTATTGAAGAAACTTCAACTAGATAAGCTCAAACCCAAATCGGAGAAATGTGTCTTCATAGGATACCCAAAAGAGATTATTGGGTACACCTTCTATCACAGATCTGAGGGCAAGATTTTTGTTGCTAAATTCAGATCTTTTCTAGAGAAGGAGTTTCTCTCGAAAGAAGTGAGTGGGAGGAAAGTAGAACTTGATGAGGTAACTGTACCTGCTCCCTTATTGGAAAGTAGTTCATCACAAGAAACCATTCCTGTGACAACTACACCAATCAGTGAGGAAGCTAATGATATTGATCATGAAACTTCAGATCAAGTTACTACCGAACCTCGTAGGTCAACCAGAGTAAGATCCGTATCAGAGTGGTACGGTAATCCTATTCTGGAAGTCATGTTACTTGACCATGACAAACCTACAAACTACGAGGAAGCGATGATGAGCCCAGATTCCGCAAAATGGCTTGAGGCCATGAAATCTGAGATGGGATCCATGTATGAGAACAAAGTATGGACTTTGGTTGACTTGCCCGATGATTGGCAAGCCATCGAGAATAAATGGATTTTCAAGAAGAAGACTGACGCTGATGGTAATGTAACTGTCTACAAAGCTCGACTTGTTGTAAAAGGTTTTCGACAAGTTCAAGGGGTTGACTACGATGAGACTTTCTCACCCGTAGTGATGCTTAAGTCTATCTGAATCATGTTAGCGATTGCCGCATTTTATGATTATGAAATATGGCAAATGGATGTCAAAACAACATTCCTGAATGGATTTCTGGAAGAAGAGTTGTATATGATGCAACCAGAGGGTTTTGTCGATCCAAAAGGTGCTAACAAAGTGTGCAAGCTCCAACGATCCATTTATGGACTGGTGCAAGCATCTCAGAGTTGGAATAAGCGCTTTGATAGTGTGATCAAAGCATATGGTTTTATACAGACTTTTGGAGAAGCCTGTATTTACAAGAAAGTCAGTGGGAGCTCTGTAGAATTTCCGATATTATATGTAGACGACATATTGTTAATTGGAAATGATATAGAATTTCTGGATAGCATAAAGGGATACTTGAATAAAAGTTTTTCAATGAAAGACCTCGGTGAAGCTGCTTACATATTGGGCATCAAGATCTATAGAGATAGATCAAGACGCTTAATTGGACTTTCACAAAGCACATGCCTTGATAAAGTTTTGAAAAGGTTCAAAATGGATCAGGCAAAGAAAGGGTTCTTGCCTGTATTACAAGGTGTGAAGTTGAGTCAAACTCAATGCCCGACCACAGCAGAAGATAGAGAGAAAATGAAAGATGTTCCCTATGCTTCAGCCATAGGCTGTATCATGTATGCAATGTTGTGTACCAGACCTGACGTATGCTTAGCAATAAGTTTGGCAAGGAGGTACCAAAGTAATCCAAGAGTGGATCACTAGACAGCGGTCAAGAATATCCTGAAATACCTGAAAAGGACAAAGGATATGTTTATCATTTATGGAGGTGACAAAGAGCTAGTCGTAAATGGTTACGTAGATGCAAGCGTTGACACTGATCCGGAGGATTCTAAATCGCAAACCAGATACGTGTTTATATTGAACGGTGGAGGTGTCCGTTGGTGCAGTTCTAAACAAAGCGTCGTGGCGGGATCTACCTGCGAAGTGGAGTACATAGGTCCTTTGGAAGCAGCAAACGAAGGAGTCTGGATGAAGGAGTTCATTTCCGATCTAGGTGTCATACCTAGTGCATCTGGACAAATGAAAATCTTCTGTGACAATACTGGTGCAATTGCCTTGGCAAAGGAATCCATATTTCACAAGAGGACCAAGCACATCAAGAGACGCTTCAATTCCATCCGGGACCAAGTCCAGGTGGGAGACATAGAGATTTGCAAGATACATACAGATCTGAATGTTGCAGACCCATTGACTAAACCTCTTCCATGAGCAAAACATGATCACCACCAAGACTCCATGGGTGTTAGGATCATTACTGTGTAATCTAGATTATTGACTCTAGTGCAAGTGGGAGACTGAAGGAAATATGCCCTAGAGGCAATAATAAAGTTATTATTTATTTCCTCATATCATGATAAATATTTATTATTCATGCTATAATTGTATTAGCCGGAAACATAATACATGTGTGGATACATAGACAAACTTAAAGTCACTAGTATGCCTCTACTTGACTAGCTCATTAATCAAAGATGGTTATGTTTCCTAACCATAGACATGAGTTGTCATTTGATAACGGGATCACATCATTAGGAGAATGATATGATTGACATGACCCATTTCGTTAGCTTAGCACTTGATCGTTTAGTATGTTGCTATTGCTTTCTTCATGACTTATACATGTTCCTACAACTATGAGATTATGCAACTCCCGTTTACTGGAGGAACACTTTGTGTGCTACCAAACGTCACAACGTAACTGGGTGATTATAAAGGAGCTCTACAGGTATCTCCGAAGGTACATGTTGGGTTGGCGTATTTCAAGATTAGGATTTGTCACTCTGATTGTCGGAGAGGTATCTCTGGGCCCTCTCGGTAATGCACATCACTATAAGCCTTGCAAGCAATGTAGCTAATGAGTTAGTTACGGAATGATGCATTACGTAACGAGTAAAGAGACTTGCCGGTACCAAGATTGAACTAGGTATTGAGATACCGAGGATCAAATTTCGGGCAAGTAACATACCGATGACAAAGGGAACAACGTATGTTGTTATGCAGTTTGACCGATAAAGATATTCGTAGAATATGTAGGATCCAATATGAGCATCCAGGTTCCACTATTGGTTATTGACCGAAAACGGTTCTCGGTCATGTCTACATAGTTCTCGAACCCGTAGGGTCCGCACGCTTAATGTTTCGATGACAGTTATATTATGAGTTTATGTGTTTTGATGTACCGAAGTTTGTTCGGAGTCCCGAATGTGATTACGGACATGACGAGGAGTCTCGAAATGGTCGAGACATGAAGATTGGTATATTGGACGACTATATTCGGACACCGGAATAAGTTTTGGAGGTTATCGGATATATACCGGACTACTGGGGGCTTACCGGAACCCCCCCCCCCCCCCCCCCGGGGGGGCGGGGGGGTTAATGGGCCAGTTGGGCCCAAAGTGGAGAAGAGGAGGGGCGGACAGGGCAGGCCGCGCGCCCCCTCCCCCTCTAGTCCTAATTGGACAAGGAGGGGGGGGTGGCGCCCCCCTTTTCCTTCCTCCCCTCTCTCCCTTCCTTCCCCCTCTCCTACTTGGACAAGGAAAAGAGGGAGTCCTACTCCTCCCTGGCCGTCCGCCCCCTCCCCCTTGCTCCTTTATATACGGGGGCAGGGGGGCACCTCTAGACACAAAAATTGATCTCTTGATCTCTTACCCATGTGCGGTGCCCCCCTCCACCATAGTCCTCCTCGATAATATTGTAGCGGTGCTTAGGCGAAGCCCTGCGACGGTAGAACACCAAGATCGTCACCACACCGTCGTGCTGACTGAACTCTCCCTCGACACTCGACTGGATCAGAGTTCGAGGGACGTCATCGAGCTGAACGTGTGCTAGAACTCAGAGGTGCCGTAGTTTTGGTGCTTGATCGGTCGGGTCGTGAAGACGTACGACTACATCAACCGCGTTGTTCTAACTCTTCCGCTTTCAGTCTACGAGGGTACGTGGACACACTCTCCCCTCTCGTTGCTATGCATCACCATGATCTTGCGTGTGCGTAGGATTTTTTTTTGAAATTACTACGTTCCCCAACAGTTTGCGTATGGGATAAAGGGGACTTGATGCTTTAATGCTATGGTTGTGTTTTACCTTAATGAATCTTTAGTAGTTGCGGATGCTTGCTAGAGTTCCAATCATAAGTGCATATGATCCAAGAAGAGAAAGTATGTTAGCGTATGCCCCTCCCTCAAATAAAATTGCAATAGTGATTACTGGTCTAGTTATCGATTGCCTTGGACAAATAACTTTCTCGTAACAAAGAGCTCTCTACTAATACTTACTTTATTGCATCTTTATCTAAAAAGCCCCTAGCTTATATTTACGCGTTCTTTATTATCTTGCAAACCTATCCAACAACACCTACAAAGTACTTCTAGTTTCATACTTGTTCTAGGTAAAGCGAACGTCAAGCGTGCGTAGAGTCGTGTCAGTGGCCGATAGGACTTGAGAGAGTATTTGTTCTACCTTTCGCTCCTCGTTGGGTTCGACACTCTTACTTATCGAAAGAGGCTACAACTATCTCGTATACTTGCGGGTCATCAGAAAGTCTCATCGTAGTCAACTCCTTGAACTTGTCAAAAACCTTTTGCGATAGGTCAGCTTTATAGACAATAACATTACCATCAATGTCAGTCTTCTTCTTGAAGATCCATTTATTCTCTATGGCTCGCCGATCATCAGGCAAATCCACCAAAGTCCACACTTTGTTCTCATACATGGATCCTATCTCAGATTTCATGGCCTCAAGCCATTTATCGGAATCTGGGCTCATCATAGCTTCTTCATAGTTCGTAGGTTCGCCATGGTCTAGTAACATGACTTCCAGAACAGGATTACCATACCACTCTAGTGTCGATCGTGTTCTAGTTGACCTACAAGGTTTGGTAGTAACTTGATCTAAAGTTTCATGATCATAATTAGCTTCCTCTCTAGTTGGTGTAGGCATCATGGGAACGAATTTCTCTGATGAGCTACTTTCCAAATTGAGAGAAGGTACAATTACCTCATCAAGTTCTACTTTCCTCCCACTCACTTCTTTCGAGAGAAACTCCTTCTCTAGAAAGGTTCCATACTTGGCAACAAAGATCTTGCCTTCGGATATGTGGTAGAAGGTGTACCCAATTGTTTCCTTAGGGTATCCTATGAAGATACACTTGTCCGATTTGGGTTCGAGTTTATCAGACTGAAGTCTTTTGACATAAGTGTCGCAACCCAAACTTTAAGAAATGACAGCTTAGGTTTATAGGAACCACAGTTCATACAGTGTCATCTCAACGGATTTAGAAGGTGCCCTATTTAACATGAATGCAGATGTCTTTAATGCATAACCCCAAAACGATAGTGGCAAATCAGTAAGAGACATCATAGATCGCACCATATCTAATAAAGTATGGTTACGACGTTTGGACACACCATTACGCTGTGGTGTTCCAGGTGGCGTGAGTTGTGAAACTATTCCACATTGTTTTAAATGAAGGCCAAACTTGTAACTCAAATATTCGCCTCCGTGATCAGATCGTAGAAATTTTATTTTCTTGTTCCTATGATTCTCCACTTCTCTCTGAAATTCTTTGAACTTTTCAAATGTTTCAAACTTGTATTTCATTTAGATATACCCATATCTTCTCAAATCATCTGTGAAGGTTAGAAAATAACGATACCCTCCGCGTGCCTTAACACTCATCGGACCGCATACATCTATATGTATTATTTCCAATAAGTCATTGGCTCGCTCCATTGTTCCGGAGAACGGAGTTTTAGTCATCTTGCCCATGAGGCATGGTTCGCAACTATCAAATGATTCATAATCAAGTGATTCAAAAAGTCCATCTGCATGGAGTTTCTTCATGCGCTTTACACCAATATGACCTAAACAGCAGTGCCATAAATATCTTGCACTATCATTATCAACTTTGCATCTATTGGCATCAACATTATGAATATGTGTATCACCACAATCGAGATTCAACACAAATAGACCACTCTTGAAGGGTGCATGACCATAAAAGATATTACTCATATAAATAGAACAACCATTATTCTCTGATTTAAATGAATAACCATATCGCACTAAACAAGATCCAGATATAATTTTCATGCTCAATGCTGGCACCAAATAAAAATTATTCAGTTCTAAAACTAATCCCGAAGGTAGATGTAGAGGTAGTGTGCCGACGGCGATCACATCGACCTTGGAACCATTCCTGACGCGCATCGTCACCTCGTCCTTAGCCAATCTTCTTTTAATCCGTAGCTCCTGTTTTGAGTTACAAATATGAGCAACCGAACCAGTATCAAATACCCATGCACTACTACGAGCATTATTAAGGTACACATCAATAACATATATATCAAATATACCTTTGTTCACTTTGCCATCCTTTTTATCTGCCAAATACTTGGGGCAGTTCCGCTTCCAGTGACCAGTCCCTTTGCAGTAGAAGTACTTAGTTTTAGGCTTGGGTCCAGCCTTGGGCTTCTTCCCGGGAGTGGCAACTTGCTTGCCATTCTTCTAGAAGTTCTCCTGCTTTCCCTTGCCCTTTTTCTTGAAACTAGTGGTCTTGTTAACCATCAACACTTGATGCTCCTTCTTGATTTCTACCTCCGCAGCTTTGACCATTGCAAAGAGCTCGGGAATTGTATTCTCTGTCCTTGCATATTATAGTTCATCACGAAGCCTTTGTAGCTTGGTGGCAGTGATTGAAGAACTTTGTCAATAACACTATCATCTGGAAGATTAACTCCCAGCTGAGTCAAGTGATTATGATATCCAGACATTCTGAGTATGTGTTCACTAATAGAACTATTCTCCTCCATCTTGCAGCTATGGAACTTGTTGGAGACTTCATATCTCTCAACTCGGGCATTTGCTTGAAATATTAACGTCAACTCTTGGAACATCTCATATGCTCCATGACGTTCACAACGTCTTTGAAGTCCCAATTATAAGTTGTAAAGCAGGGCACACTGAACTATCGAGTAGTCATCAGATCGAGCTTGCGAGACGTTCAAAACATCGACATCTGCTCCTGTAACAGGCCTTTCACCTAGCGGTGCATCAAGGACATAATTCTTCTGTGCAGCAACGAGGATAATCCTTAAGTTATGGACCTAGTCCGTGTAGTTGGTACAATCATCTTTCAACTTAGCTTTCTCTAGGAACGCATTAAAATTCAGGGGAATAGTAGCACGGGCTATTAATCTGCAACATAGATATGCAAACACTATTAGGACTAAGTTCATGATAAATTAGGTTCAATAAATCATATTAATTAAGAACTCCCACTTAGATAGACATCCCTCAAGTCATCTAAATGGTACGCGGTCCAAATCAACTAAACCATGTCCGATTATCACATGAGATGGAGTAGTCATCAAAGGTGAACATCTCTATGTTGATCATATCTACTATATGATTCACATTCGGCCTTTCGGTCTCCAGTGTTCCGAGGCCATGTCTGTACATGCTAGGCTCGTCAAGTTGAACCCGAGTATTCTGCATGTGCAAAACTGTCTTGCACCCGTTGTTTGTGAATGTAGAGCCTATCACACCCGATCATCACGTGGTGTCTTAGCACGACGAACTATCGCAACAGTGCATACTCAGGAAGAACACTTATACCTTGAAATTTAGTTAAGGGATCATCTTATAATGCTACCGCCGTACTAAGAAAAATAAGATGCATAAAGATAAACATCACATGCAATCAAAATATCTGACATGATATCGCCATCATCATCTTGTGCTTTTGATCTCCATCTCCAAAGCATCGTCGTGATCTCCATTGTCACCGGCTCAACACCTTGATCTACATCGTTGCGTCGTGCTCATCTCGCCAACTATTGCTTCTACAACTATCGCTAATGCATAGTGATAAAGTGAAGCAATTACATGGCGTTTGTATTTCATACAATAAAGAGACAACCATAAGGCTCCTGTCGGTTGCCGATAACTTCTACAAAACATGATCATATCATACAACAACGTATATCACATCATGTCTTGACCATATCACATCACAACTTGCCCTGCAAAAACAACTTAGATGTCCTCTACTTTGTTGTTGCAAGTTTTGCATGGCTGCTACGGGCTTCTAGCAAGAACCTTTCTTACCTACGGCACAAAAACCACAACGGTGATTTATCAAGTTTGTTGTTTTAACCTTCAACAAGGATCAACCACAGTTAAATTCGATTCAACTAAAGTAGGAGAAACAGACACCCGCCAGCCACCTTTATGCAAAACTAGTTGCATGTCTGTCGGTGGAACCGGTCTCATGAACGTGGTCATGTAAGGTTGGTCCGGGCCGCTTCATCCAACAATATCGCCGAATAAAAATAAAACATTGGTGGTAAGCAGTATGATGACCACCGCCCACAACTCTTTGTGTTCTACTCGTGCATATCATCTACGCATAATCCTGGCTCTGATACCACCGTTGGGGAGCGTAGCATGCAATTTCAAAAAATTTCCTACGCTCACGCAAGATCTATCTAGGATATGCATAGCAACGAGAGGGGAAGAGTGTGTCTACGTACCCTCATAGACCGTAAGTGGAAGCGTTTGACAACGCGGTTGATGTAGTCGAACTTCTTCTAGCTCCGACCAACATACGGCACCTCCGAGTTCTGCACACGTTCAGCTCGATGACGTCCCTTGTCCTATTGATCCAGCAAGATGTCGAGGAAGTAGATGAGTTCCGTCAACACGACGACGTCGTGATGGTGATGGTGATGTGATCCGCGCAGGGCTTCGCCAAAGCACCACAAGAATATGACCGGGGTTGTAAACTGTGGAGGAGGGCTCCGCACACGGCTAACAATTGATGTTATGTGTTCTAGGCGCCCCCTCCCCACATATATATAGGTGGGGGGGGAGGAGAGGCTGCCAGGGGGCGCCCCAAGTAGGATCCAAATCCTACTTGGGGTTTCCCCAAGTGGCGCCCCCCTTTCCTTTTTTCACCAGAGAAGAAAGGAAAGGAGGAAGAGAGAAAGGAGGGGGGGGACCCCCCTTTTTCCTTCTCCAATTTGGACACATGCCTAGGGGGGTCCACCCCTTGTGGGCTGTTGTGCTCCCCTCTTATGGCCCACATGGCCCATATCTTCTTCCCGGGGTTCTCGGTAAACCCTCTGGTACTCCGATAAATACCCGATACACTCTGGAACACTTCCAGTGTCCGAATACTATCATCCTATATATCAATCTTTATCTCGCGACCATTCCAAGACTCCTCGTCATGTCCGTGTCTCATCCGGAACTCTGAAAAACATTCGGTCACAAAATTACATAACCCATATAATACAATATCGTCATCAAACGTTAAGCGTGCGGACCCTACTAGTTCGAGAACTATGTAGACATGACCGAGACACCTCTCCGGTCAATAATTAATAGCAGAACCTGGATGCTCATATTGGCTCCCACATATTCTATGAAGATCTTTATTGGTCAAACCGTTATGACAACATACGTTATTCCCTTTGTCATCAGTATGTTATTTGCCCGAGATTCGATCGTCGGTATCTTCATACCTAGCTCAATCTTATTACCGGCAAGTCTCTTTACTCATTCCGTAATACATCATTCTGCAACTAACTCATTAGTAACTTTGCTTGCAAGGCTTCTTATGATGTTTATTACTAAGAGCGCCCAGAGATACCACTCCAATACTTGGAGTGAAAAATCCTAATCTCGATCTATGCCAAAGCACAAACACCTTGGGAGATACCCGTAGAGCATCTTTATAATCACCCAGTTACGTTGTGACGTTTGATAGCACACAAGGCATTCCTCCGGTATCCGAGAGTTGCATAATCTCATAGTCGAAGGAATATGTATTTGACATGAAGAAAGCAATAACAATAAAACTAAACGATCATAATGCAAGGTAACGAATGGGTCTTGTCCATCACATCATTTTCCTAATGATGTGATCCCATTTATCAAATGACAACACATGTCTATGGTTAGGAAACTTAACCATCTTTGATCAACGACCTAGTCTAGTAGAGGCTTACTAGGGACACAGTATTTTGTCTATGCATCTACACATGTATCAAGTTTCCTGTTAATACAATTCTAGCATGAATAATAAACATTTATCATGAAATAAGGAAATATAAAATAACAACTTTATTATTGCCTCTACGACATATTTCCTTCATCATCATTATTTTAATCATCATAAATAGGAGGCATGTTCTCATCATAATAACTTTTCTCATCAAATGTTGGGGGAACTAAACATACCATCTTCATTAAACATGCCATCCCGAAGCTTACAACTTTTATTACTAGCACAACTGATATTCACAGAATGCATACCAACAACATTCCAATCATGCTTAACATTCAAGAAACTCACATGACAACTTTTGTTGAATTCTTCTTCTAATACTTCGTAGCAATTATCAGATTCATCATTTCAAGATTTTTTTAATAAAGATAAAGTAATGCACGCAAATTCATTACCTTTTTTGTTTCCTTTTGTGTTCCAAACTAGTGAATAAAATAAGAAACTACAAGATTCAATTGCAAGATCTAAAGAAGATACATTCAAGCACTCTCCTACCCGTCAACAGCTCCAGAAATAGCTTGATGTATACTATGAAACTTTATTCTTATAAACTTTGTTGGGCTACCAAGCGTAGAGTTTTGTAGGACAACAACAAATTTCCCTCAAGTGGATGACCTAAGGTTTATCAATCTACAAGAGGTGTAGGCCAAAGGTGGTTCTCTCAAAAACAACCCTGCAGTCAAATGCAAGTGGTCTCTTGTATCCCCAACACACATATTACAATTCTCACTTGTATAGGTGCACTAGTTCAGAGAAGCGATGATCATAGACATGTAATATGGTTGATAGAAATAGGTTTTGTAATCTTAACAAAGAAAAACAACAAGCTAGAATGTAACAAAAGTGAGTAAAAACGGTGTCTCGATGCTTGGAAACAAGGTCTAGGGTTCATACTTTCACTAGTGATAACTCTCAAGATCATTAAAATAATTAAACCACATGATAATCCCAGAAATTTCAGCAAATAATCACTCCAAAGTTTCTATTTCTATCGAAGAATGTAGGATGAAATTGCGTTGTGCTTAACAACAAACCACCTCAAAGTTGTCTTTCCAATATTAATCTATTGAACCACCCACAAAGTGCCATTGATAGTCCTAGCAATCGTACTATGACAACACCATATGGTACTTATCATTCAACTTTTATGCTAAGAGTGCCCCAATGCCACCTCGGGTATTCGCACGTTAATTACTAGACATGATCCATATAATCTCAAATCCAAAGTGTTCAATCCAACATAAAGAAACTTTGAATAGCAATGCTAAATTCATCAAAAAAAGAATAAAGGGCGATGGGCATCATAAGATCCAACTATATTAATAAATCTCATGATATATCAAAATTGAATTCATCAAGAACATGAGAAAGAGAGAGAGAGATCGAACACATAGCTATTAGTACATAGTACATACCCTCAGCCTTGAGGATGAACTACTCACATATCACCATGAGAACGGAGAGGGATTTGATGGTGTGGTGATGGAGGAGATGTCCCCGATAGTGCTTCGGTGCCACGGAAGGAGATGGGGAAGGGCCCCTCCTTCTTCTTCTTCCTTGGCCCTCTGGGAGAGAGGGAGCTCTCCCCTAGATTGGATCTCTCTATTTTGTCTCCTATTTTCGCTTGTGTTTTCTGGGTGAGCACCATTTCTTAAATCGTCGAAGATGCATAACTCCAATCATGCTGAAATTTTAACACGATTTTCTCTCTCCATAAATTAGCTTTCTTGTGGCGGAATAAGAGCTCCAACCGACTTAAGGAGCAACCATACGAGTCAACATCGCTGCTACGTCCATTTTGCATCATGTTTTCATACAGTTATTTATAATGGTTTTGGTCATTATTTCACTTTATGATGCAATTCTAATACCTTTTTTCTCTTAATTTGCAAGATTTACATGAAGAGGGAAATTGTCGACAGCTGGAATTCTGGGCCTAAAAGAGCTACAACAGAGATAACTATTCCATGGAGCTTCAAATGACCTGAAACTTCATGAAGATTTTTTATTGAATATATAAAAGAAACTGGAACGAAGAACCACCAGAGGGGGCACCTGCTGCTTGCAAGGCAACAGGGCGCGCCCACCCCCTTGGGCACGCCCTGATGCCTTGTGAATCCCACAGCAGCCCTCCGGTACCGTCCTTCTGCTATATGAAGCTTTTTGCCCTAGAAAAAAAATAGAAGAAGACTTTCGGGACAAAGCGCCGCCCTCTCGAGGCGGAACTTGGGCAGGAGCACTTTTTGCTCTCCAGCGGAGCGATTTCGCCGGGCATACTTCCCTCTGGGAGGGGGAAATCAAAGCCATCGACATCACCAACGATCCTCCCATCGTAGAAGGACCAATCTTCAATGATCTTCACACCCCCGTGATAGCCCACCTCTTCTCCAACCTCCTCCTATGTGATGATCTGCAAACCCCCTGGCAGTTGTTGTCTTCTGCATCCTGCTCCTGCTCCTCGTCAAAATCCTCCTCCTGCCCGCTCCTCATTAGAATCCTCTTCCTCCTCATTAGAATTATCTTCCTCCTCCTCCTCGTCGTCAGCTTCATCTTCCTCCTCCTCCTCATCGTCAGAATCCTCCTCTTCCATTTCCTCGTCGATGATGTCGATAATACACAAATTCACCGGCCCTTCCGGCTCTGGATTCGGCGACAAGAGGTGGGAGAGATACTCGTACCAGTGAGCTTGCTGTTGAGGATCCGGCGACTCCATCGCCTCTACCATTGCCCAGAGGAGAATCTCCATTGTGATTGCCCCCTTGGCTTCAGGAACCATCTGCTCCAATTCATCCGGTGTCACTTCCAAGGTCAGGCCCAGCGAGTGCAATTCGAGAGAATCCACGCTCGGAAACCAGGAGCATATTTCGTTGCACTTGGCCAGCAACTGCTCGTCTCTGGCGCAAAACTCTTCCATCCAGGTAGAGCTAGCAATCAACCAAAGACGGAATTTGCAAATAAAAATTGTAAAAATGAAAGCGATTATAAGGATCAAAATTACCACAGAATCTAATATGGGCTCCTATATGAACGGATCCTAATTTCTAGGTTTTTCTTTTGTTCACACTAGCTGCCACTATCACGAGTCCAATCCTAAATAAATGTCAGTATTGTTTGGAAACTGGAGCAACTCAACGAACAACAGTTAAATCGCCCATTCAATCGACTAATACTAATTGCTAGGGTTTCAATTAGAAACGTACCTGTCATCCAACTATATCAGATGGTTCCTATGGGCTGCGATTTATCACCGTGCCGCCTCACCATCGGAGCTCAGGCGAACGGTCGCAGTGGGCAGTGGGGTTGCTAGGGCACGGCGGCGGCGGGACTGGAACGGGAACGCGCGGCGGTGGCTAGGTGGGGATGCGGCTGCTTGCTCGGCGTCGGAAAATCCTTTGGGCAATGGAGTGTTGTTTGGAAACTCAAACATTAGTTGCAGACATTATACACACATGCATGTTACAACATTTAGGGTGTGAAGTTAAAAAGATGTGGTATGGCACAAATGCAAAAGAGATTCATTTGATGGCTGACCTTTATTGAATATTATGTTTCAGGAAGCATGTGCTTATTCCCTTCTGCACTGTACTCCTTCCCCTTGGTTTTTATTGGCAAATGATGTTTGACTTCAAAACCAACCTGTGAACTAGTTTTGCTGCTTGCAGAGGGTTAATAGGCATGTTTGCTCCCTCCACGAAGCCAACCTTCATTGTAGATCCGGTCCTTTCTAAAATACTCTCTAAACCATGCCCCAAAGTAGGTCCGCCCTCACCTCGCCTCTTCTTCTCCTTCGAACAGTTTGTCCTTGCTACTGGATGTTGTTGTGAATAGATGTTCATGTCCAAGTTTTCTGCCTCAGGATCAACTGCTTCACGATTATCATCTGAATTGTCACATAGGGGAGTTGCTATCTCGAGAAGAGTATCTACTGGTATGACCTGCAAAGGTCGACACTTTGCTCATTTACACGCATAGCCGCACTTCCCGCGCACCTTACCAGCAAGCTACACTCCTTGTACTTAGCTCAAACACATCCAGTATACAAAGCAGGAGTAGGGTTTTACGCCTCACGGCGGCCCGAACCTGGGTAAACGCTTGTGTGGTCGGTTGATTCTGCTCTTTGTACGAGTGTATCCCCACAGTCGAATCGCAAAGGGGCCATTGCCGGTCCCATAGATCGTCGTACACACGACACTTTTGCTTCACAAAGTTTTAAGCATTGGACAAGCAAGCCAAAATCGGTCTGCCTGTAGAGATCCACGTACTAGTACGTACTTTGTAGTACAGCTAGCTGGCTACATGAAATGCATGCCAAATTTTGCGTCCTTGCCTACGATGGTATTTGGCAATACCAAGAGAGAGTTTAGAATGTGGTGTATTGCCAGAGCGAAACACTAGGGGTGATCATTCCGGGAGAATAGTACGTTTGCTTCTTTTTGGCTTCAGCCTTGTACATACTCTTTACTCCTTGCTCAATTAACGAAAAGGCCAAGCTTTTGCTGTATTTCATGAAAGTAAAAATAAAAACAGGCGGGCAGAGATCGGTCTGCCAGTAGTGATCCACGTACTAGTACGTACTTTGTAGTACAGCTAGCTGGCTATATCAAATGCGTATGGACCATTGACCTCGTAATAGCTAGGTATACGATTTGCACAACAAATCTGCAAGCTAGGCTGTTGACACTGGCGTACCAGCTACGACAGTTCTTTTGAGTTGTGGTAGCACCCCCACTGCTTAATTTCTGCACCATCCTTAATAAGTTTCTTGTGCCGTGCATGCATATATACTTACATGCCATGAAATCAACCTGCCCTTCTCACTTTGTATAATGGAGTAGTTAGTTTATTACCTCCATCTAGGCACAACAGTGAACTTATGATTCCTACCAATCTCCATTCATGGCTGAAGTACTTCTAAATGGCGGCACCGAGCATCAAACGGAGTACTTGGTCGATTGAGCATCTGATGATCAAAACATTTGGACGCATGATTCGCTGCATCTTTGCATGGAAAGAAGAACAGCTCAGTCGGAGCTGTGACCCTGGCCAAGGAGCAACAACTCATATTCATGGGCACTTATTAGTTATTAGTAGTCCGTACGTATCTTCTCTCTAGGCACTATATGGCCTTCAATTGCGATGATCGGGGTTGATTATGAGCTGGTCTTTTAGCTAGGAGGGGTTTCGAAATCGAGTGGTTGGTCGATTGATTGGTCGATCCGTTTAATTTGCCTGACAAGGATGGATATGTATGGCCATGCATGCATTGCCGCGGTTTACTACTCTACATGCACGACCATGCACACATGTACTCGATCTGCAAGCACGCAGTTGACACTAGCCCGGCGCTAGCTTTTGCACGGACCGCGATACCATCAGCTGAATGCCCACCATAACACCTCTGCCTGCCTGCGCGCGTCTGCCTAAAAGTGGCCAGCTAGCTTGATATCGACCAGCGTCTTCTCCACAGGTCACTGTTGGACAGGTCCTTTTCAGAAGGGAGGCCATCAAGCCTGCCTTAATTTATGTTGGGGTGCATGCACACTGTGCTGTGGCCAGTAATTTTCATAATCTTCTTGCTGCTGCGGCTGTTGCACTGTTTATTTCTCGACGGCATTAAGCCGGCGACTGTACGAGGGGATGGAGCGGCCGCAGCGTGCCTTGATTCTATGTCCAGAAGAGGCACGTACGCACAGTAGAGCGTAGCGAGTACAGTGGAAAGCTAGCGTACTAGACAGCTGGGCAGGCTGAGACGAAGAGGAAATGAGGGCACATTTAGTGGCTGGCTGTGTGAGGAATCAATTGGCCTTCCTTGCATTGCAGCAACAACGCATTGAAGCGACAAGGTTGGCATCAACTGTGTGGTTTGATGCATCGGCACCCTGACACGATCGATGCCCCTCTTTGTTATTGCACAACTGTCTCCAATTACTCGTGCATTCATTCTGGGTTTAAAAGCGAGTTAATCCGCAATAGTCTCCCCTTTGAATGACCCTAACCACCCAGTATCTTCCCATGCGTGCCTGCCTCTTCCCTTGCTTCTTTCTCTCTGGTGTGGTGTGGTCTGAAGTCTGAACCGTGCAACATGCAAACTTATTTTGCAGGAAAAGTTGTCTGAGCTTTATTAGTGCATGCATGGTCTCTAGAAAACAAGACTTTTCTCAACTTTGATTTGACTGCCCGAGTCTTCATTCATTCATGTTAATCTCATGATGATCTTTCCGTGTTCTGAGTACGTAGTAGTACTACCATTTGTCATGCAAAAACCATGCAGTATTCAGAAAAGGTTATTACGCATGCAGGCGTACGTACGTACGTATGTTCGATCGATGCGGCGTACGTAGGACATGTGCGCGAGTTAAACGAGAATGAATGAGCTGCCTAGCTGACATAGCTAGCCAGAGCTATAGCTCGACGTAGGGCGTTCGTCCGTATGAAATGAAATGCGTCACTGCAGCGTATTTATGCCCCGGCCGCGTCAAGCTTCACGGCTGTGCCTGGCGCCAAAGGACGGGGCGAGACAAGAGCATTACTGCCTTCTATAAAACCTCAGAGACAAAATCTTAATCCTTGCCAGTACTGCCCCGTACTACAAACGCACGCAGTCACGACTCACACAACAGATGAAATTATTACCTAGACCCGTTCCATGGGCACCCCGGCGTCCCACTAGCTAGTCCATGGAAGGGACGGGTCTACGGAATAATTCCTTTCTTCTTGACCCAACTCGCACGCACGCACACACCAACACCAACGAACACGCACGCACACGATTGAAGAGAAACGAAAGAGGACGGTAGTAGCTCGTCGATCGCAGCTAGGCGATCGACGACACGACGGCTAAGCATCTAGATCGAAGAAGCCCGGCCGGGCGGTTCAGCCGCGCTTTCCCTTGCCGACTTTGCCGGAGCCGAACCCTGGGTTGCGGTGGTCGGCGCCGACATCGTTGAAGTCGAGGAGCACAGTGCTGTGGCACTTGGGGCACTTGGGGTCCTCCCGCGACAGCATCACGTACATCATGCACCGGGGGCAGCCCGCGAGGATCATCGCCGAGCCACCACTGCCCCCGCCAGCCTCCGGGCTCCCCTCCGAAGACACGCACGAGCTCGGCGGGGATGCCGAGGAAGAAGACGACGAAGACATCCTCCTCGGCGAGTTGCTGCCTCCCGGCGGCGCAGCCGAAGGACCCCCTCCGCCTCCGCCGCCGCCGCCGCGTGACCGCGAGAAGCTCAGCCTCAGGTCCAGCTTCGGCCCCTTGCCATTGTTCCTGCTCATCTTCAAGCTAACTCCGCACAGCACCACTGCAGTGCACAATGCACACCAAATATAGCTCATGTCATGCACTCGCTCGATCTCAAACATAAAACAACATCAACAGAATACTCCACCATCAACCTAGCTATACTAATGATCTAGCGATGCAATTAAATAGCCGACGTTGCTGCGCGGTACATTACCTTTGGAGTACGTTGAAGCTACCCAGCTGTGACACGGAACGTGTACGCGAAACCAACCTAATGTGGGGTGGAGGTGGAGGTGGAGATAGGGTGGTTTGGAGGCGAGCGCTTGGAAGGGCACTTGCATGCACGTACTAGCTAGCGCTGCCGGGGTGAAGGACACGGACCAAGTGAGAGCCCCCTGCCCTGTGCCTGAGTATTTGAGGGGTGGTGGTGCAGCTCCCGTGGCGATATATAATGAGGGCGCCGGACAGCTAAGCTGCGTCGAGGTGGAGAGGTGATGGTGTTCTTTATTGCCTTGAACAGAAGCATTTAAATTCCCTCCCTGTCGCTTCCCTCCCGCCCCCCTCCGTCTCACGATGCTAGCTCCGTTTTGGTTTTGCAAGTAAAGGTCAGGCCCCTCTTCTCATTCCTGTAGTTGTGTGGTTGGCGATGTGTGTTAGGTTAAATCGTAGTCCTCGCTAAGAGGTCTGGGAAGGTCCGTAATTTCTGATCGAGCCACAGAGGAACTTTCACTTACAGAGGAACTTTCTGTTTCTGATCTATTGCGATGATAGTTGATGAACAGATCAGAAATTTTTCTGGATTATTATTTACAGATCGATTGGTCACATGGTGTGGACTAGAGAAAATTTGTGCAAGCTGCTAGAAGAGACTTTGGCAAGCCTTTCTTCGGTGAGCGGATTTTCATGGCTTGCTGGAATATTTGGACAGTCAGGAATGGAAGAGTCTTCACGAATGAGCGACCCAGATTTAGTAAGTGGTGAGGTGCCTTCATTCATGATATATATCCTTGCTGGTTCAAAGGATCAAGAGTAGATATAGAGATGAACTAATTAGACGGGTATCTTTCCTACCACCTTAAGTTGAGTGATGTAATCTAGCTTTTCATGTAATTTAGTCTCCATGTAAATATTGTATGTATCCTATTTTTAAATAATAAAAGTTAAAACTGTGGGGTGCTGCCCTACAGTAGCTGGTAAAAAACATTTATGTTTGAAATGATATAGTACTAGTTTTACATCATCTGTTGGAGCACTAGTTTGTCATCATCAATTATTCATCATCTGTTGGAGTTGGGTATTTTTTGGTGTATAAAAAGCACTTTTTAGTGATGTAAATTATACATGTAGCACTTTTAAATCTCCAAAATACATCATCTATTGGAGATGCTCTTATAGTTGCATTACATTGGTGTTGTCTGTACACTTCTGTCTTTCAGGCAACACAGGAAAAGAAAAAGATGCCACTATTCGTCCTACTCTAGTTCAAACAAGATATAGAGCAGCCATAGATGGTGCGCTATCTGATTCATAGATGCCTGCACATCATGATGACGAGAACATAGCACAAGTTCTGTAAAGGTAGCCATGGGCCTCCTTTTATAGATGAAGGGGTCACCATAATAACAAAATGGTTATTGCACATTGTAAACAGTGGCTACAGTGCCAAATACCTAACTCTGACGGGTTAGGACAAACACATTAAATACATCATGAGGTGTCGCGCTGGTGATGTTTGCCGACAAGGATAGCCTCTCCTTTTGTGCCGTTTGCCCGGCCTCCTCATATCATCTTGACACGCTCCCGAGACGGGTGTCATTAAAGTTGATATCTTCAGCGGTGAGCTGATACGTGACCAGACAAACCTCACCTAACTACCTGCCCGCTTGACACCTATTTGACAAGCGACGGCTGGTTGCTGAGGTGGAGCGTTGGCATAGTAGTGGGTGCTTGCCGGCACAGAGCTTGCCGGGTCTTCACTTGCCACCAAGTAGCTTGCCGGCAACCAAGGCCTTCATCTTCAGTACTGACTTAGTACTTCTCGACGACTTGCCTTGAGGTCTTCTTCATGGTTTTGTAAGCCAAGTCTTGACTCTTGTTTAGAGCTATCCTCCAGCAAGCCCCGCCGTCACGAAGGCTACTACTGCTTGTGCACAAGTCAGGGTACTACAGCACCCATATCTCAGTACACCGACAGGAGCCCCCAGGCTTGTGCCGCACACGCATATGAGGGCTCGTTGGGTTAGGCCCAAAAAGTGCACATGCATACGTGGCGAAGAACTACTGCAGTAATAATCTCTTTTACCACGCCCCCACGATGCGCATTAAATGCGGGACGTGGGAGAGGTGGACTAAAACGGTCGTCAGGGATAGTGCACCTGAAAAAGCGCAGCCATGTAGGATGGTAAGAACCGCGGATTAGTTTCAAGTGGAAGTCCATCCACTTGAAACTAATCCGCGGTTCTTTCACCCAATGATATAATAATATCATCATCATCATCATATCATTAACAACTTATCATCATAATACATCATTGTCATATAACACCTCCTCAAGATCATCGTTTTCATCATTGACATCACATAACACCTCCTCAAGATCATCATTATCAACTCTAACACATTACCACATAATAAACATATTGTACCTCATAGGACATATTACATTCGATTAAAACCTACTACATTTTCTAAGGTAAAATAGCAAAAAACAAGATAGCCCCTGACTCTCCATTATGGAGAATGGAGATTAGCCTGTCTCCAATTCGTTCCTTTCGCTGAATGTTACTTCCAAGAACCTCCTTGCGAATGTCCATACATTTCTTCCATTCTTTGATGAACATGTGTTCACGGGTTTTAGAAATCCGATATGCAGAGGTGAGCTCCGTAGATTTACCTGGCAATATGTTCAGAACTGAGAGCCGACCATGCAGAGACATCAGATGAGGCACACAATGTTGGAAATATGCCCTAGAGGCAATAATAAAAGTATTATTATTATATTTCCTTGTTCATGATAATTGTCTTTTATTCATGCTATAACTGTATTATCCGGAAATCGTAATACACGTGTGAATACATAGACCACAATATGTCCCTAGTGAGCCTCTAGTTGACTAGCTCGTTGTGATCAACAGATAGTCATGGTTTCCTGGCTATGGACATTGGATGTCGTTGATAACGGGATCACATCATTAGGAGAATGATGTGATGGACAAGACCCAATCCTAAGACTAGCACAAAAGATCGTGTAGTTCATTTGCTAGAGCTTTGCCAATGTCAAGTATCTCTTCCTTTGACCATGAGATCGTGTAACTCCTGGATACCGTAGGAGTGCTTTGGGTGTATCAAACGTCACAACGTAACTGGGTGACTATAAAGGTGCACTACAGGTATCTCCGAAAGTATCTATTGTTTTATGCGGATCGAGACTGGGATTTGTCACTCCGTGTAAACGGAGAGGTATCTCTGGGCCCACTCGGTAGGACATCATCATATGCGCAATGTGACCAAGGAGTTGATCACGGGATGATGTGTTACGGAACGAGTAAAGTGACTTGCCGGTAACGAGATTGAACAAGGTATTGGTATACCGACGATCGAATCTCGGGCAAGTAAAATACCGCTAGACAAAGGGAATTGTATACGGGATCGATTGAGTCCTTGACATCGTGGTTCATCCGATGAGATCATCGTGGAACATGTGGGAGCCAACATGGGTATCCAGATCCCGCTGTTGGTTATTGACCGGAGAACGTCTCGGTCATGTCTGCATGTCTCCCGAACCCGTAGGGTCTACACACTTAAGGTTCGATGACGCTAGGGTTATAAAGGAAGCTTGTATGTGGTTACCGAATGTTGTTCGGAGTCCCGGATGAGATCCCGGACGTCACGAGGAGTTCCGGAATGGTCCGGAGGTAAAGATTTATATATAGGAAGTCCTGTTTCGGCCATCGGGACAAGTTTCGGGGTCATCGGTATTGTACCGGGACCACCGGAAGGGTCCCGGGGGCCCACCGGGTGGGGCCACCTGCCCCGGGGGGCCACATGGGCTGTAGGGGGTGCGCCTTGGCCTACATGGGCCAAGGGGACCAGCCCCAAGAGGCCCATGCGCCTGGGGAAACCCTAAAGGAAGAGTCCCAGCAGGGGAAGGCACCTCCTAGGTGCCTTGGGGGGGGAGGACTCCTCCCCTGGCCGCCGCCCCCTTGGAGATTGGATCTCCTTGTTGGGGAACGTTGCAGAAAATTAAAATTTTTCCTACGGTTTCACCAAGATCCATCTATGAGTTCATCTAAGCAACGAGTCTAGGGAGAGAGTTTACATCTACATACCACTTGTAGAACGCGTGCGGAAGCTTGCAAGGTGATGATGTAGTCGTACTCGACGTGATCCAAATCACCGATGACCAGCGCCGAACGGACGGCACCTCCGCGTTCAACACACGTACGGGACGGGAGACGTCTCCTCCTTCTTGATCCAGCAAGGGGGAAGGAGAGGTTGATGAAGATCCAGCAGCACGACGGCGTGGTGGTGGATGCAGGGCGTCACAGCAGCAGGGCTTCGCCGAGACTACGAGGGAGAGACGTAATGGGGGGAGGTGGAGGCGCCAGGGGCTGGTGTGTGAAGTCCCTCCTCTCCCCCACTATATATAGGGGTGCCAGGGGGGCGCCGGCCCTAGTAGATGAGATCTACTAGGGGGGGCGGCGGCCTAGGGGAGGTTTCCCTCCCCCCCAAGGCACCTAGGGGTGCCTTCCACCACTAGGACTCCTCCTAGGGGGAAACCCTAGGCGCATGGGCCTATAGGGGCTGGTGCCCTTGGCCCATGATGGCCAAGGCGCACCCCCTACAGCCCATGTGGCCCCCCGGGACAGGTGGCCCCACCCGGTGGACCCCCGGGACCCTTCCGGTGGTCCCGGTACAATACCGATAACCCCGAAACTTGTCCCGATGCCCGAAATAGCACTTCCTATATATAATTCTTTACCTCCGGACCATTCCGGAACTCCTCGTGACGTCCGGGATCTCATCCGGGACTCCGAACAACATTCGGGTTTCTGCATATCCATATCTTCATAACCCTAGCGTCACCGAACCTTAAGTGTGTAGACCCTACGGGTTCGGGAGACATGCAGACATGACCGAGACGCTCTCAGTCAATAACCATCAGCGGGATCTGGATACCCATGATGGCTCCCACATGCTCCTCGATGTTGTCATCGGATGAACCACGATGTCGAGGATTCGATCAAACCCTGTATGCAATTCCCTTTGTCAATCGGTACGTTACTTGCCCGAGACTCGATCGTCGGTATCCCAATACCTTGTTCAGTCTCGTTACCGGCAAGTCACTTTACTCGTACCGTAATGCATGATCCCGTGTCCAACACCTTGGTCACATTGAGCTCAATATGATGATGCATTACCGAGTGGGCCCAGAGATACCTCTCCGTCATACGGAGTGACAAATCCCAGTCTCGATCCGTGTCAACCCAACAGCTACTTTCGGAGATACCTGTAATGCACCTTTATAGTCACCCAGTTACGTTGTGACGTTTGATACACCCAAGGCACTCTTACGGTATCCGGGAGTTACACGATCTCATGGTCGAAGGAAGAGATACTTGACACTTGCAAAGCTCTAGCAAAACGAACTACACGATCTTTTATGCTATGCTTAGGATTGGGTCTTGTCCATCACATCATTCTCCTAATGATGTGATCCCGTTATCAACGACATCCAATGTCCATAGTCAGGAAACCATGACTATCTGTTGATCACAACGAGCTGGTCAACTAGAGGCTTACCAGGGACATAGTGTGGTCTAAGTATTCACACGTGTATTACGATTTCCGGATAATACAGTTATAGCATGAATAAAAGACAATTATCATGAACAATGAAATATAATAATACTTTTATTATTGCCTCTAGGGCATATTTCCAACAGTCTCCCACTTGCACTAGAGTCACCAATCTAGTTACATTGTGATGAATCGAACACCCATAGAGTTCTGGTGTTGATCATGTTTTGCACGCGAGAGAGGTTTAGTCAGCGGATCTGCGACATTCAGATCCGTGTGCACTTTGCAAATCTCTATGTCTCCATCTTGAACATTTTCACGGATGGAGTTGAAACGACGCTTGATGTGCCTGGTCTTCTTGTGAAACCTGGGCTCCTTTGCGAGGGCAATAGCTCCAGTGTTGTCACAGAAGAGTTTGATCGGCCCCGACGCATTGGGTATGACTCCTAGGTCGGTGATGAACTCCTTCACCCAAATCGCTTCATGTGCTGCCTCCGAGGCTGCCATGTACTCCGCTTCACACGTAGATCCCGCCACGACGCTCTGCTTGCAGCTGCACCAGCTTACTGCTCCACCATTCAACATATACACGTATCCGGTTTGTGACTTAGAGTCATCCAGATCTGAGTCGAAGCTAGCGTCGACGTAACCCTTTACGACGAGCTCTTCGTCTCCTCCATAAACGAGAAACATGTCCTTTGTCCTTTTCAGGTACTTCAGGATATTCTTGACCGCTGTCCAGTGTTCCTTGCCGGGATTACTTTGGTATCTTGCTACCAAACTTACGGCAAGGTTTACATCGGGTCTGGTACACAGCATGGCATACATAATAGATCCTATGGCTGAAGCATAGGGGATGACACTCATCTCTTCTTTATCTTTTGCCGTGGTCGGTGACTGAGCTGAGCTCAGTCTCATACCTTGTAACATAGGCAAGAACCCCTTCTTGGACTGATCCATTCTGAATCTCTTCAAAATCTTATCAAGGTATGTGCTTTGTGAAAGACCTATGAGGCGTCTCGATCTATCTCTATAGATCTTGATGCCTAATATATAAGCAGCTTCTCCAAGGTCCTTCATTGAAAAACACTTATTCAAGTAGGCCTTAATGCTGTCCAGAAATTCTATATTATTTCCCATCAGGAGTATGTCATCTACATATAATATGAGAAATGCTACAGAGCTCCCACTCACTTTCTTGTAAACGCAGGCTTCTCCATAAGTCTGCATAAACCCAAACGCTTTGATCATCTCATCAAAGCGAATGTTCCAACTCCGAGATGCTTGCACCAGTCCATAAATGGATCGCTGGAGCTTGCATACTTTGTTAGCGTTCCGAGGATCGACAAAACCTTCCGGCTGCATCATATACAGTTCTTCCTTAAGATGCCCGTTAAGGAATGCTGTTTTGACGTCCATCTGCCATATCTCATAATCATAGTATGCGGCAATTGCTAACATGATTCGGACGGACTTTAGCTTCGCTACGGGAGAGAATGTCTCGTCGTAGTCAATCCCTTGAACCTGTCGATAACCCTTAGCGACAAGTCGAGCTTTATAGATGGTAACATTACCATCCGCGTCCGTCTTCTTCTTAAAGATCCATTTGTTTTCTATCGCTCGCCGATCATCGGGCAAGTCTGTCAAAGTCCATACTTTGTTTTCATACATGGATTCTATCTCGGATTTCATGGCTTCAAGCCATTTGTTGGAATCCGGGCCCGCCATTGCTTCTTCATAGTTCGAAGGTTCATTGTTGTCTAACAACATGATTTCCAGGACAGGGTTGCCGTACCACTCTGGTGCGGAACGTGTCCTTGTGGACCTACGAAGTTCAGCAGTAACTTGATCCGAAGTACCTTGATCATTATCATGGTTTTCCTCTTCAGTTGGTGTGGGCATCACAGGAACGGTTTCCTGTGCTGCGTCACTATCCCGCTCAAGAGGTAGTACTTCATCGAGTTCTACTTTCCTCCCACTTACTTCTTTCGAGAGAAACTCTTTTTCCAGAAAGCATCCGTTCTTGGCAACAAAGATCTTGCCTTCGGATCTTAAGTAGAAGGTATACCCTACAGTTTCCTTAGGGTATCCTATGAATACGCATTTTTCCGACTTGGGTTCGAGCTTTTCAGGTTGAAGTTTCTTGACATAAGCTTCGCATCCCCAAACTTTTAGAAACGACAGCTTAGGTTTCTTTCCAAACCATAATTCATACGGTGTCGTCTCAACGGATTTAGACGGTGCCCTATTTAAAGTGAATGTAGCTGTCTCTAGAGCGTATCCCCAAAATGATAGCGGTAAATCGGTAAGAGACATCATAGACCGCACCATATCCAATAGAGTGCGATTACGACGTTCGGACACACCGTTTCGCTGAGGTGTTCCAGGCGGCGTGAGCTGTGAAACGATTCCACATTTCTTTAAGTGTGTACCAAATTCGTGACTTAAGTATTCTCCTCCACGATCTGATCGTAAGAATTTTATCTTTCGGTCACGTTGATTCTCCACCTCATTCTGAAATTCCTTGAACTTTTCAAAGGTCTCAGACTTGTGTTTCATTAAGTAGACATACCCATATCTACTCAAGTCATCTGTGAGAGTGAGAACATAACGATATCCTCCGCGAGCCTCAACGCTCATTGGACCGCACACATCGGTATGTATGATTTCCAACAAGTTGGTTGCTCGCTCCATTGTTCCGGAGAACGGAGTCTTGGTCATTTTGCCCAAGAGGCATGGTTCGCACGTGTCAAACGATTCATAATCAAGAGACTCTAAAAGTCCATCGGCATGGAGCTTCTTCATGCGCTTGACACCAATGTGACCAAGGCGGCAGTGCCACAAGTATGTGGGACTATCGTTATCAACTTTAAATCTTTTGGCATCTACACTATGAACATGTGTAATATTACGCTCGAGATTCATTAAGAATAAACCATTGACCATCGGAGCATGACCATAAAACATATCTCTCATATAAATCGAACAACCATTATTCTCAGACTTAAATGAGTAGCCATCTCGTATTAAACGAGATCCTGATACAATGTTCATGCTCAAACTTGGCACTAAATAACAATTATTAAGGTTCAAAACTAATCCCGTAGGTAAATGTAGAGGCAGCGTGCCGACGGCGATCACATCGACTCTGGAACCATTCCCGACGCGCATCGTCACCTCGTCCTTTGCCAGTCTCCGTTTATTCCGCAGCTCCTGCTGTGAGTTACAAATATGAGCAACGGCACCGGTATCAAATACCCAGGAGTTACTACGATTACTGGTAAGGTACACATCAATCACATGTATATCAAATATACCTTTGGTGTTGCCGGCCTTCTTATCCGCTAAGTATTTGGGGCAGTTCCGCTTCCAGTGACCCTTCCCCTTGCAATAAAAGCACTCAGTCTCAGGCTTGGGTCCATTCTTTGACTTCTTCCCGGTAACTGGCTTACCAGGCGCGGCAACATCTTTGCCGTCCTTCTTGAAGTTCTTCTTACCCTTGCCCTTCTTGAACTTAGTGGTCTTATTGACCATCAACACTTGATGTTCTTTCTTGATTTCAGCCTCTGCTGACTTCAGCATCGAGAACACTTCAGGAATGGTCTTTTCCATTCCCTGCATGTTGTAGTTCATCACAAAGCTCTTGTAGCTTGGTGGGAGCGACTGGAGGATTCTGTCAATGACCGCCTCATCTGGGAGGTTAATGTTCAGCTGGGTCATACGGTTGTGCAACCCAGACATCTTCAGGATGTGCTCACTGACAGAACTGTTCTCCTCCATCTTACAACTGTAGAACTTGTCGGAGACATCATATCTCTCGACCCGGGCATGAGCTTGGAAAACTAGTTTCAGCTCTTCGAACATCTCATATGCTCCGTGATGCTCAAAACGCTTTTGGAGCCCCGGTTCTAAGCTGTAAAGCATGCCGCACTGAACGAGGGAGTAATCATCAGCGCGAGACTGCCAAGCATTCATAATGTCTTGGTTCTCTGGGACGGGAGCGTCACCTAGCGGTCCTTCTAGGACATATTGTTTCCTGGCAGCTATGAGGATGATCCTCAGGTTCCGGACCCAGTCCGTATAGTTGCTGCCATCATCTTTCAGCTTGGTTTTCTCTAGGAACGCGTTGAAGTTCATGTTGACATTAGCGTTGGCCATTGATCTACAAGACATATTTGCAAAGGTTTTAGACTAAGTTCATGATAATAAAGTTCTAATCAAATTATGAACTCCCACTTAGATTAGACATCCCTTTAGTCATCTAAGTGTTACACGATCCGAGTCGACTAGCCCGTGTCCGATCATCACGTGAGACGGACTAGTCATCGTCGGTGAACATTTTCATGTTGATCGTATCTTCCATACGACTCGTGTTCGACCTTTCGGTCTCCGTGTTCCGAGGCCATGTCTGCACATGCTAGGCTCGTCAAGTTAACCCTAAGTGTTTTCGCTGTGTAAAACTGTCTTACACCCGTTGTATGTGAACGTAAGAATCCATCACACCCGATCATCACGTGGTGCTTAGAAACGACGAACTGTAGCAACGGTGCACAGTTAGGGGAGAACACTTCTTGAAATTTTATAAGGGATCATCTTATTTACTACCGTCGTCCTAAGTAAACAAGATGCATAATACATAATAAACATCACATGCAATTATATAGTTGTGACATGATATGGCCAATATCATATAGCTCCATTGATCTTCATCTTCGGGGCTCCATGATCATCTTGTCACCGGCTTGACACCATGATCTCCATCATCATGATCTCCATCATCGTGTCTTCATGAAGTTGTCACGCCAACGACTACTTCTACTTCTATGACTAACGTTTAGCAATAAAGTAAAGTAGTTTACATGACGTTATTCAATGACACGCAGGTCATACAAAAAATAATGACAACTCCTATGGCTCCTGCCGGTTGTCATACTCATCGACATGCAAGTCGTGAATCCTATTACAAAGAACATGATCTCATACATCACAATTCATCATTCATCACAACTTCTGGCCATATCACATCACATGATCAATCGCTGCAAAAACAAGTTAGACGTCCTCTAATTGTTGTTGCATCTTTTACGTGGCTGCAATTGGGTTCTAGCAAGAACGTTTTCTTACCTACGAATCACCACAACGTGATTTTGTCAACTTCTATTTACCCTTCATAAGGGCCCTGTTCATCGATTCCGCTCCAACTAAGGTGGGAGAGACAGACACCCGCCAGCCACCTTATGCAACTTGTGCATGTCAGTCGGTGGAACCGGTCTCACGTAAGTGTACGTGTAAGGTTGGTCCGGGCCGCTTCATCCCACAATACCGTTGAGCAAGAAAAGACTAGTAGAGGCAAGTAAGATGACAAAATCCACGCCCACAACAAAGTTGTGTTCTACTCGTGCAAAGAGAACTACGCATAGACCTAGCTCATGATGCCACTGTTGGGGAACGTTGCAGAAAATTAAAATTTTTCCTACGGTTTCACCAAGATCCATCTATGAGTTCATCTAAGCAACGAGTCTAGGGAGAGAGTTTGCATCTACATACCACTTGTAGATCGCGTGCGGAAGCTTGCAAGGTGATGATGTAGTCGTACTCGACGTGATCCAAATCACCGATGACCAGCGCCGAACGGACGGCACCTCCGCGTTCAACACACGTACGGGACGGGAGACGTCTCCTCCTTCTTGATCCAGCAAGGGGGAAGGAGAGGTTGATGAAGATCCAGCAGCACGACGGCGTGGTGGTGGATGCAGGGCGTCACAGCAGCAGGGCTTCGCCGAGACTACGAGGGAGAGACGTAACGGGGGGAGGTGGAGGCGCCAGGGGCTGGTGTATGAAGTCCCTCCTCTCCCCCACTATATATAGGGGTGCCAGGGGGGGCGCCGGCCCTAGTAGATGAGATCTACTAGGGGGGGCGGCGGCCTAGGGGAGGTTTCCCTCCCCCCCAAGGCACCTAGGGGTGCCTTCCACCACTAGGACTCCTCCTAGGGGGAAACCCTAGGCGCATGGGCCTATAGGGGCTGGTGCCCTTGGCCCATGATGGCCAAGGCGCACCCCCTACAGCCCATGTGGCCCCCCGGGACAGGTGGCCCCACCCGGTGGACCCCCGGGACCCTTCCGGTGGTCCCGGTACAATACCGATAACCCCGAAACTTGTCCCGATGCCCGAAATAGCACTTCCTATATATAATTCTTTACCTCCGGACCATTCCGGAACTCCTCGTGACGTCCGGGATCTCATCCGGGACTCCGAACAACATTCGGGTTTCTGCATATACATATCTTCATAACCCTAGCGTCACCGAACCTTAAGTGTGTAGACCCTACGGGTTCGGGAGACATGCAGACATGACCGAGACGCTCTCAGTCAATAACCATCAGCGGGATCTGGATACCCATGATGGCTCCCACATGCTCCTCGATGTTGTCATCGGATGAACCACGATGTCGAGGATTCGATCAAACCCTGTATGCAATTCCCTTTGTCAATCGGTACGTTACTTGCCCGAGACTCGATCGTCGGTATCCCAATACCTTGTTCAGTCTCGTTACCGGCAAGTCACTTTACTCGTACCGTAATGCATGATCCCGTGTCCAACACCTTGGTCACATTGAGCTCAATATGATGATGCATTACCGAGTGGGCCCAGAGATACCTCTCCGTCATACGGAGTGACAAATCCCAGTCTCGATCCGTGTCAACCCAACAGCTACTTTCGGAGATACCTGTAATGCACCTTTATAGTCACCCAGTTACGTTGTGACGTTTGATACACCCAAGGCACTCTTACGGTATCCGGGAGTTACACGATCTCATGGTCGAAGGAAGAGATACTTGACACTTGCAAAGCTCTAGCAAAACGAACTACACGATCTTTTATGCTATGCTTAGGATTGGGTCTTATCCATCACATCATTCTCCTAATGATGTGATCCCGTTATCAACGACATCCAATGTCCATAGTCAGGAAACCATGACTATCTGTTGATCACAACGAGCTGGTCAACTAGAGGCTTACCAGGGACATAGTGTGGTCTAAGTATTCACACGTGTATTACGATTTCCGGATAATACATTTATAGCATGAATAAAAGACAATTATCATGAACAATGAAATATAATAATACTTTTATTATTGCCTCTAGGGCATATTTCCAACACTCCTAGGGGCTGGCGCACCCCCCTTGGGATCCCTATATATAGTGGGGTAGGAGGGCCTCCCAAACACACCTTATGCCTTTGGTGCAACCCCTCCCTCTCTCCCAAGTTCTTCTCCTCTCCCGTGGTGCTTGGCGAAGCCCTGCAGGATTGCCACGCTCCTCCATCACCACCACGCCGTTGTGCTGCTGCTGGATGGAGTCTTCCTCAACCTCTCCCTCTCTCCTTGCTGGATCAAGGCGTGGGAGACATCGTCGAGCTGTACGTGTGTTGAACGCGGAGGTGCTGTCCGTTCGGCACTTGATCATCGGTGATTTGAATCACGACGAGTACGACTCCATCAACCCCGTTCACTTGAACGCTTCCGCTTAGCGATCTACAAGGGTATGTAGATGCACTCTCCTTCTACTCGTAGCTGGTTTCTCCATAGATAGATCTTGGTGACGCGCAGGAAAATTTTGAATTTCTGCTACGTTCCCCAACAATGGCATCATGAGCTAGGTCTATTGCGTAGATTCTTTGCACGAGTAGAACACAAAGTAGTTGTGGGCGTTGATGTTGTTCAATATTCTTACCGTTACTAGTCCAATCTTGTTTCGACGGTATTGTGGGATGAAGCGGCCCGGACCGACCTTACACGTACTCTTACGTGAGACAGGTTCCACCGATTGACATGCACTTGGTGCATAAGGTGGCTAGCGGGTGCCAGTCTCTCCCACTTTAGTCGGAACGGATTCGATGAAAAGGGTCCTTATGAAGGGTAAATAGCAATTGGCATATCACGTTGTGGTTTTGCGTAGGTAAGAAACGTTCTTGCTAGAAACCCATAGCAGCCACGTAAAACATGCAAACAACAATTAGAGGACGTCTAACTTGTTTTTGCAGGGTATGCTATGTGATGTGATATGGCCAAAAGGATGTGATGAATGATATATGTGATGTATGAGATTGATCATGTTCTTGTAATAGGATTCACGACTTGCATGTCGATGAGTATGACAACCGGCAGGAGCCATAGGAGTTGTCTTTATTTATTGTATGACCTGCGTGTCATTGAAGAACGCCATGTAACTTACTTTACTTTATTGCTAAACGCGTTAGTCATAGAAGTAGAAGTAGTCGTTGGCGTGACAACTTCATGAAGACACGATGATGGAGATCATGATGATGGAGATCATGGTGTCGTGCCGGTGACGATGATGATCATGGAGCCCCGAAGATGAAGATCAAAGGAGCTAAATGATATTGGCCATATCATGTCACTACTTTTGATTGCATGTGATGTTTATCATGTTTATGCATCTTGTTTGCTTAGGACGACGGTAGTAAATAAGATGATCCCTTACAACAATTTCAAGAAGTGTTCTCCCCTAACTGTGCACCGTTGCTACAGTTCGTCGCTTCTAAGCACCACGTGATGATCGGGTGTGATGGATTCTTACGTTCACATACAACGGGTGTAAGACAGTTTTACACAGCGAAAACACTTAGGGTTAACTTGACGAGCCTAGCATGTACAGACATGGCCTCGGAACACGGAGACCGAAAGGTCGAGCATGAGTCGTATAGTGGATACGATCAACATGATGATGTTCACCGATGATGACTAGTCCGTCTCACGTGATGATCGGACACGGCCTAGTTGACTCGGATCATGTGATCACTTAGATAACCAGAGGGATGTCTATCTAAGTGGGAGTTCATAAGATGAACTTAATTATCCTGAACATAGTCAAAAGACCTTTTGCAAATTATGTCGTAGCTCGCGCTTAGTTCTACTATTTTAGATATGTTCCTAGAGAAAATATAGTTGAAAGTTGAAAGTAGCAATTATGCGGACAGTAGAAAGCTTATGTCCTTATTGCACTGCTCAGTGTGCTGAACCCCAAACGTCGTTTGTGGATGTTGCGAACATCAGACATACACGTTTTGATAACTACGTGATAGTTCAGTTAAATGGTTTAGAGTAGAGGCACCAAAGACGTTTTCGAAACGTCGCGGAACATATGAGATGTTTCGAGGGCTGAAATTGGGATTTCAGGCTCGTGCCCACGTCAAGAGGTATGAGACCTCCGACGATTTTCTTAGCCTGCAAACTAAGGGAGAAAAGCTCAATCGTTGAGCTTGTGCTCAGATTGTCTGAGTGCAACAATCACTTGAATCGAGTGGGAGTTGATCTTCCAGATGAGATAGTGATGTTTCTCCAAAGTCATTGCCACCAAGCTGCTAGAGCTTCGTGATGAACTATAACATATCAGGGATAGATATGATGATCCTTGAAGTATTCGCGATGTTTAGACACCACGAAAGTAGAAATCAAGAAGGAGCATCAATTGTTGATGGTTGGTGAAACCACTAGTTTCAAGAAGGGCAAGGGAAAGAAGGGATACTTCATGAAACGGCAAATCAGCTGCTGCACCAGTGAAGAAACCCAAGGTTGAACCCAAACCCGAGACTAAGTGCTTCTGTAATAAGGGGAACAACCACTGGAGCAGAATTACCCTAGATACTTGATAGATGAGAAGGCTGGCACAACGGTCGATAGAAAGTATATTGGATATACATTATGTTAATATGTACTTTACTATACTCCTAGTAGCACCAGGTATGAGATACCGGTTCGGTTGCTAAGGTTAGTAACTCGAAAATAAAAGAGTTTACGGAAATAAACGGAGACTAGCTAAAGGTGAGCTGACGATATGTGTTGAAGTGTTCCAAGTTGATGTTGATCAAACATCGGCGACGTCCCTCTACCATTCAAGCATTGTTATTTAAAACCTGAATGTTATTGAATCTTTTGATCGTGATGAACACATTTTCATGCCAAAAGATATAAGATAGTAATGATAGTACCACTTTACTTGTGGCACTGCATGTAAGTCATATTGGTTATAAATGCATGAAGAAGCTCCATTGTTGATTGGATCTTTGGACTCACTCGTTTTTGAAAAGTGTGAGACATGCGGACCATGTCTATGGTATATATGCATGAAGAAACTCCATGCAAATGGACCGTTTGAACTCACTTGATTTTGAATCACTTGAGATATGCAAATCATACCACATGGGCAAGATGACTGAAAAGCCTCGGTTTCAGTAAGATGGAACAAGATAGCAACTTGTTGGAAGTAACACATTTTGATGTGTGCAGTCCAATGAGTGCTGAGGCATGCAGTGAATATCGTTATGTTCTTACTTCACAGATGATTCGAGTAGATGTTGAGATATATTTACTTGATGAAACACAAGTCTGAATTATTGAATGGTTCAAGTAATTTCAGAGTGAAGTTGAAGATCATTGTGACAAGAGGATAAAATGTCTATGATATGATCATAGAGATGAGTATCTGAGTTACGAGTTTTGGCACACAATTAAGACATTGTGGAAATTGTTTCGCAATTAATACCGCCTGGAACACCATAGTGTGATGGTGTGTCCGAACATCATAGTTGCACCCTATTGGATATGGTGCGTACCATGATGTCTCTTATCGAATTACCACTATCGTTCATGGGTTAGGCATTAGAGACAACCACATTCACTTTAAATAGGGCACCACGTAATTCCGTTGAGATGACACCGTTGATTGGTTAGAGAAACCTAAGTTGTCGTTTCTTAAAAGGTTTGGGGCTGCGACGCTTATGTGAAAAAGTTTCAGGTGATAAGCTCGAACCCAAAGCGGATAAAATGCATCTTCATAGGACACCCAAAACAGTTGGGTATACCTCCTAATTCAGATCCGAAAGCAATATGGATTGTTTCTAGAATCGGGTCCTTTCTCGAGGAAAGGTTTCTCTCGAAAGAGTTGAGTGGGAGGATGGTGGAGACTTGATGAGGTTATTGAACCGTCTCTTCAACTAGTGTGTGGCAGGGCACAGGAAGTTGTTCCTGTGGCACCTACACCAATTGAAGTGGAAGCTTATGATATTGATCATGAAACTTCGGATCAAGTCACTACCAAACCTCGTGGGATGACAAGGATGCGTACTACTTCAGAGTGGTACGTAATCCTGTCTTGGAAGTCATGTTGCTGGACAACAATGAACCTACGAGCTATGGAGAAGCGATGGTGGGCCCGGATTCCGATAAATGGCTTGAGGCCATAAAATCCGAGAGAGGATCCATGTATGAAAACAAAGAGTAGACTTTGGCAGAACGGCTCGATGGTCGTAAGGCTAATGAGTACAGATGGATTTCAAAAGGAAGATGGACAATGATGGTAAATGTCACCATTAAGAAAGCTTGACTTGTCGTTAAGATGTTTTCTGACAAGTTCAAGGAGTTGACTACGATGAGATTTTCTCACTCGTAGCGATGCTAAGAGTCTGTTGGAATTATATTAGCGATTACTGCATTATTTATGAAATCTTGCAGATAGGATGTCAAAACATTGTTTCCTCGACGATTTTCTTGAGGAAAGGTTGTATGTAATACAACCAGAAGGTTTTGTCAATCCCGAAAGATGCTAATAAGTATGCAAAGCTCCAGCAATCCTTCTAAGGACTGGAGTGAGCATCTCGGAGTTGGAATGTATGCTTTGATGATGATCAAAGATTTTGGGTTTGTACAAAGTTTATGAGAAACTTGTATTTCCAAAGAAGTGAGTGGGAGCACTATAGAATTTCTGATGAGTATATGTTGTTGACATATTGTTGATCAGAAATGACGTAGAATTTCTGGAAAGCATATAGGGTTATTTGAAAGTGTTTTTCAATGGAAAGCCTGGATTAAGCTACTTGAACATTGAGCATCAAGATCTATAAGGATAGATCAAAATGCTTAATAATACTTTCAAATGAGCACATACCTTGACATGATCTTGAAGGTGTTCAAGATGGACCAGTCAAAGAAGGAGTTCTTGCCTGAGTTGTAAGGTACGAAGTTAAGACTTAAAGCTCGACCACGGCAGAATAGAGAGAAAGGACGAAGGTCGTCCCCTATGCTTAAGACGTAGGCTCTTCAGTATGCTATGCTGTGTACCGCACCTGAAGTGTGCCTTGCCATGAGTCAGTCAAGGGGTACAAGAGTGATCCAAGAATGGCTCACAGGACAGCGGTCAAAGTTATCCTTAGTAACTAGTGGACTAAGGAATTTTCTCGATTATGGAGGTGGTAAAGAGTTCGTCGTAAAGGTTACGACGATGCAAGCTTGACACCTATCCGGATAGCTCTGAGTAGAGAGACCGGATACATATAATGGAGCAATAATTTAGAATAGCTCCAAGTAGAACAGTTGTTTGGAATAGCTCCAAATAGAGCGTGGTAGCTGCATCTAGAGATGACATAGAGATTTGTAAAGCACACACGGATCTGAAAGGTTCAGACCCGTTGACTAAAACCTCTCTCACAAGCAACATGATCAAACATAAAACTCATTGAGTGTTAATCACATAGTGATGTGAACTAGACTACTGACTCTAGTAAACTCTTGGGTATTAGTCACATGGCGATGTGACCTGTGAGTGTTAATCACATGGCGATGTGAACTAGATTATTGACTCTAGTGCAAGTGGGAGACTGTTGGAAATATGCCCTAGAGGCAATAATAAAAGTATTATTATTATATTTCCTTGTTCATGATAATTGTCTTTTATTCATGCTATAACTGTATTATCCGGAAATCGTAATACACGTGTGAATACATAGACCACAATATGTCCCTAGTGAGCCTCTAGTTGACTAGCTCGTTGTGATCAACAGATAGTCATGGTTTCCTGGCTATGGACATTGGATGTCGTTGATAACGGGATCACATCATTAGGAGAATGATGTGATGGACAAGACCCAATCCTAAGACTAGCACAAAAGATCGTGTAGTTCATTTGCTAGAGCTTTGCCAATGTCAAGTATCTCTTCCTTCGACCATGAGATCGTGTAACTCCTGGATACCGTAGGAGTGCTTTGGGTGTATCAAACGTCACAACGTAACTGGGTGACTATAAAGGTGCACTACAGGTATCTCCGAAAGTATCTATTGTTTTATGCGGATCGAGACTGGGATTTGTCACTCCGTGTAAACGGAGAGGTATCTCTGGGCCCACTCGGTAGGACATCATCATATGCGCAATGTGACCAAGGAGTTGATCACGGGATGATGTGTTACGGAACGAGTAAAGTGACTTGCCGGTAACGAGATTGAACAAGGTATCGGTATACCGACGATCGAATCTCGGGCAAGTAAAATACCGCTAGACAAAGGGAATTGTATACGGGATTGATTAAGTCCTTGACATCGTGGTTCATCCGATGAGATCATCGTGGAACATGTGGGAGCCATCATGGGTATCCAGATCCCGCTGTTGGTTATTGACCAGAGAACGTCTCGGTCATGTCTGCATGTCTCCCGAACCCGTAGGGTCTACACACTTAAGGTTCGATGACGCTAGGGTTATAAAGGAAGTTTGTATGTGGTAACCGAATGTTGTTCGGAGTCCCGTATGAGATCCCGGACGTCACGAGGAGTTCCGGAATGGTCCGGAGGTAAAGATTTATATATGGGAAGTCCTGTTTCGGCCATCGGGACAAGTTTTGGGGTCATCGGTATTGTACCGGGACCACCGGAAGGGTCCCGGGGGCCCACCGGGTGGGGCCACCTGCCCCGGGGGGCCACATGGGCTGTAGGGGGTGCGCCTTGGCCTACATGGGCCAAGGGCACCAGCCCCAAGAGGCCCATGCGCCTGGGGAAACCCTAAAGGAAGAGTCCCAGCAGGGGAAGGCACCTCCTAGGTGCCTTGGGGGGGGAGGACTCCTCCCCTGGTCGCCGCCCCCTTGGAGATTGGATCTCCTAGGGGCTGGCGCACCCCCCCTTGGGATCCCTATATATAGTGGGGTAGGAGGGCCTCCCAAACACACCTTATGCCTTTGGTGCAGCCCCTCCCTCTCTCCCAAGTTCTTCTCCTCTCCCGTGGTGCTTGGCGAAGCCCTGCAGGATTGCCACGCTCCTCCATCACCACCACGCCATTGTGCTGCTGCTGGATGGAGTCTTCCTCAACCTCTCCCTCTCTCCTTGCTGGATCAAGGCGTGGGAGACATCGTCGAGCTGTACGTGTGTTGAACGCGGAGGTGCTGTCCGTTCGGCACTTGATCATCGGTGATTTGAATCACGACGAGTACGACTCCATCAACCCCGTTCACTTGAACGCTTCCGCTTAGCGATCTACAAGGGTATGTAGATGCACTCTCCTTCTACTCGTAGCTGGTTTCTCCATAGATAGATCTTGGTGACGCGTAGGAAAATTTTGAATTTCTGCTACGTTCCCCAACACACAATCCATCGGAAGTTTCTGTTGAAAAACATAATAATAACTTCGTAGTTAGCAATGATGTACTAGTTTTAGAAGTATGCAAAAGATGCATGGATGTCGTAATAGTAAAAAATCTTACCAAGGTATCTCCAGAGAAGTTACCGTGGTTCAACACATGCACTAGTGGCATGTATTCACCATAATTTGGAGGAGTTCGATAATAGTTATTGTAATTCTCAAGAAGAGTACAAAATGCGATCAGATGATTTTTCTCCTTATACGTTAACTCGGTGCCATCGGTGTAGTGGGTTTTATCTACCATCTTCCGCACAGTCTTCGAAGAATCAAAAGTCAATGAAAGCTATCAACAATTTTGAAATAAACACTATAAATTAGTTAATAACTATGTTCGAGAAACTCACATAGCGGTACAATCGGAAGCGTATCAATAAGGACCCAAATGTCCATATTGTCTTGCTCGATGTCAGGATCACCAAGATCCATGGTGAAAATTATACCCTCATAAAAACCATACATTTTGCAAAGTGCTTCCCAATTTGGCAACCAAAATGGGTTACGCTCTGAGCATTGCACAGATTTACTTCAAAATCCATATCATGATGGGTCCTTAGGTGTATTTTCTTTGTTTCGAAATTTTCATGGTCTTCAAAACCCATCCTCTCCAAGACATAGCGTCTTGCATGGCATGGGATAAGCTAGTCGAATTGTAAAATATGAAAATTAGACATTGAAATAGTTGAAGTCATGCTTAATTACGACAAAAATACTTCTCGTTGTTGCGTACCGTTTCACAATCGAAGGTCTACTCGAGCTTAATGCTGAAGCACCGATCTTCGTCCAGCTGAACGAACCTGTCGCACATACCTCGATCGTCGTGGCACCAGCTACACTCCCCCGGGACACTGTCATCGTCCGAGTATGACATTTCCTACGTTCATAATTCAAAGATTAAACTTGTACATATTCTAGCACAAGTCATGCCAGAATTCACGAAAAAAATCTGGCATGACCTTTGCTAAAAAAGGACATATCGAGCGCCTGAAATTTACTGGAACAAAAATTAATCAACACTCCGGCAAAACATAGGCCACTCGGAGATGTAAACTGAACATGAAGGGCCACTTGGGCAACCACATATCCTATTTGAGCAACAACACAAGATATACAAGGATATTTGGCTGGTCTCACCTCGATGTCGGAGGGGGTTGGTGACTGGGACAACGACGGGGATGTCGGAGGGGGTCGGTGACGGGGACGACGGCGGGGATGTCGGAAGGGGTCGGTGACGGGGACGACGGTGGTCACCTGAAACCATATAAGTTATCACTAATACATCCCGAATAATTGCTTAAACTAAAAAATAACAACAAATATGACATGTTCAACTAGTTTTATTAATTCAACTAGTTCTTACTAAATATAAACTTACTATATATAGAAAAAAACTAGTTCTTTCTAAAAATAAAGTAGTTCAACTAGTTACATTAATTATCTTACTAAAAATACATTAGTTCTATTAATTCAACTACTTCAACTAGTTTATTAATTTACTTACTAAACTAGTTATGAACCCTAAATTAACATCTACTACTACTAAAAATCTAGTACTAACTAAATTAACATCTAGTACTAGCTATGAACCCTAAATTAACATCTACAACTACTAAATCTAGTACTAACTAGTGGTAGGGGGTGGGGGCGACGGAGAGGTAGCTAGGGGAGGCGAGGTCGAGGGTGGTGGGAGGAGGGCTGCCGGTGGAGGAGGGAGAGGGCGGCCGTAGGCGGAGGGAGGAGGGCGGCGGCGGAGGAGGGAGGGGCGGCCGCAGGCGGAGGGAGGATGTGTGAGGAGGAGGAATGAGAGACGGAAGGAGGGGAGTACCTCAGCGGCGGACGGACGGAGGCGGTGGCGGCGACGACGCACGACGACGGTTATCGGCATGGGGGGCGAGAGTGAGAGTGTGAGTGAGGGCGCCGGTCGTGTGCGCGGGGATAAGGTAGGGATAGTTGTAGCGCGTTTGCCGAAATGCGCTACAGATAATCAGAATAGCAGTAGCGCGTTGCACATAAACCGCTACTGCTAAGTGTAAGTATACAAAAAATACGCGTCAATGCAAAAATACATTGGCCATCAATGATCTTTTTGTGTACAATCTGAATTGTCAATATGAGTCCTATCCGGTAGGAACTGGAGAGGACTCATATTGCGGCCACAAATTTTACACATAGAGTTCAGTGAAGACCAACTGGTTGTGGTAGTTTCAGAAATAACATATTTAAGGTGGTAAACACCCTGTTCACGGAGCGAGGTGGGACTAAACTTGTGGGCTGATCTTAGCAGTAGCGGTTTTCCTATAAGCGCGCTGCTGCTAACTTCTATAGCAGTAGCGCGGTTCAGTATAGTGCGCTACTGCTATAACTAGCAGGGGGAGGGGGCGAGCTCATGGCAATTATAGCAGTAGCGCGGTTCGCGGTGGACGCGCTACTGCTATTTTCCTGTCAGCAGCGCGTTTCTCTAACACGCGCTGCTGCTAAATAGCAGTAGCATGGTATTTTAGGGAGCGCTGCTGGTAAGATTCTGTGTATAGGCTTTTCCCTAGTAGTGTTACCGGCACCGCCAAGCCTCAAAAGAACAAGTACCCTTTCTTCACCACATATTTCTACTACGGGCTTGTTCCTCCCTTCTTTGATTTCTTTTCTGAGATCATGTGGACATACGGTTCCGGATCTTAGATTTCACAACAAATTCCATGACCTGCATGTTTGTCTTCGCCCAAATGTGCGAGAATTTCATTGGAGTAGTGCCCAACGTAGCTTTGTTCCCCCACTACTTCATCCCACGCATAGAAGGAGATGCCCTTTCTGGCGGTATCACCTGGGCCCCTAGGACCGACGTCAAAGAGATCTACCTTGATAGCCAATTGCATCTGAAGTGGAATGAATGGCGGCCGATTGGTGTTGGATTAAAGAGGATAAATTTCCGGATTTCTGCAAGCCCCGGACAAAGAAAGTGGAACACGACAAGGATTGGAGCTATCTCGATGCACATGACAAGAAGCTCGCAATCGCCATGACTCACATCCTCCGCCTCAAGACTGTCAGCTTTACCATTGGAATAGTAGGTGTAGATTTTCTCCGTCCCCGCATCGCTCCCCTTCAAAACAGAGGAAGACCTGCTTGGGACTACAAGAATGTAGCTGACATCATGTGACTACACACCGAGCTTGGCGCCAACTTCTAGTGTTGTAAAGATAGTTTCATGGCGAGATAATTTGTAACAAGACTAAAAGTAAGAAAAGTAAGTAGGTGTAGAAAGTGGACCAATCCTTATGTACGCTAAGGACAAGCCGTAGCTAAAACGCTCTTAGAAAACATGGGAATCTCGTCAAGTTACTTTCACCATGATTCATTAAGCTACTGTTTATTGCTTTGATAAGTGTTGTGTAGGTGAATTGGAACCAAGGTACTGTACTAACTTGAACAAATACCTACTATGATTATACCCTCCATGCAAGCATACCTTAATACAAGGAGAGTAATTAAAATAAATCAAACCATAGCATTAAACAGTAGGATCCAAAACAGTCCCTCACGGAACAATTCATAAACTAGGGTTTGGGTTTCTATCAATCCTGCAACCCAACATCTACAAACTAATTACACATTGCCTTCCCCTAGGCCCAAAGTTTTGGGAAACATAGTATAAAACAAAAAAATCTGGCCTACGATCAAGGTCCCAAGATACTATGAAGATGCATAAAGAGGTTTAGATCAGATCATTACCAACTACGAGTTGCAGCGGAAGAAGAGTTGGCGTAGATCAAACTTGAAGTCCCTTGAACCATCCCACGAAAGATCCCTCGAATAAGCACCAAAAGCACGATGCCTCTATGGCTTGCACATGTACCGAAGTAGTGATTCAATGGAGCTTCACCGTCTAGAGCTCAAAACCGCTTAGAAATCTAGAGGGAGAAGTAGCCTAGCGGTGTTGACATCTAGATCAACTAGACGCGAGAGAGAATCTAGGTGCCGGGCAACCTCCAAGAGATTTTACTCTAGGTGCTATCCGTGCCCCTCTATTTATATGCTGAGGCATGGGGTCTCAACTTGTGGAGGGGGCATCCCGAAAGACTGTTTGTACCGCAAGGAGGAGTCCTCCTCGGATTCCAACATGAAACGCAGATCCCGACATTTTTGTAAACGCCAAGGATTCTGGCCTCTTGCCCAACGGGAAATGCCAGGGACCCACGCATCTTGCCCCTGCCTTCCAAGCAACCACTTTGTGCACCGAGCTAAGGCCTCATGGGCCTTAGTATTGGGAATGTTGCATGGAAAACAAAAAAAAATTCTATGCACACGCAAGATCTATACATGGAGATGCATAGCTACAAGAGGGGGGGGGAGCATCTACATACCCTTGTAGATAACTTAGCGGAAGCGTTTATCAACGCGGTTGATGTAGTCGTACAACTTCACGATCCGTCTTGATCAAGCACCGAGCGCATGACACCTCTGCGTTAAGCACACGTTTAGCTCAATGACTGTCAGGACCCCGACTCAATGTCATATCGATCTAGCCTATAACACCTCATATCACTTTGCGGCCTCACGCACGGTATTCCCACGGGTGTCGCCTTACCTTTGCCCGGGACCGTTTGCGCCTTTTGGCTCACGTATATGATGATGTCGCTAGCATCCATATGATAAAGAGCCCGGGCTGACATGACTAGTCGTAAACCCAAAGTGGCACAAACTTACAGGGACAGGCATCCATGACCCAACATCGAATGTGTCGGTCATCAGCGAGTGAATCCAGGCTGTAGCACTGGGCTAGCAAGACTCCGGTGAACCGGGCTGTAGCGGGCTAACAGGACTCCGGTATTCATCGCGTGACATTTCCCCGAAGGGACATACACAGGAACGAAGAAGGACACATGCCGACCATCCTAAGTGTTCCGGAGCAGTAGCAAGCTACCATGGCTCAGTGGAAACACTAGGAGACATTTCCCGGTAAGAGAGGCTACCAAGGATAAACAACTAGGTTGTCAGATCCCACACATACCAAGCATTTCAATAACATACACACAATATGCTCGATATGTGCAAATACAACATGGCATCACAACATGACTCTCCAACTCAAGTATTTATTCAACAGGCTCCGAGGATCGAGATATTACAAACATGGGTCTCATGACCCAACAATCAGAGCATACAAGTCAAAGCACATGCGGAAGCTATGATGTCTGAGTACAGACATCTATAAATGAAAAAGGCTGAGAAGCCTGACTATCTACCAGATCCTGCCGAGGGCACAAGATTGTAGCTGAGGTAACAAGCTAAACGTCGAAGTTCACGCGGAACTACTAGTGAGACTGAAGTCTCTCTGCAAAAAACATAAAATAGGCAAACGTGAGTACAAATGTACCCAGCAAGACTTACATCAGATCTATCTACATATGCATCATTATCAACAAAGGGGGTGGTGGAGTTCAACTGCAGCAAGCCAGCTTTGACTCGGTGGCTATCCTGAACTACGACTGCGAGTAACTCTTTTGAGGTGGCGCACACGAGTCCACATATTCACCATATCAATACACCACTATGGATCCGCTCCCGTCTCCCTACGAGAACGCCATCCATAGCACTCACGCTTATCTTGCGTATTTTAGAGTATCCACTTTCACTTGTCTATGAACTATGCAAGGGGTCCAAGTTTCCATATCCGAGGAATCCGGCTATTCGAATAGATGATGTTAACCCTGCAGGGGTGTACTTCTTCACACACGCTCTCGCCACTTACTGCCCTGTACACGTCATGTACCTCGGCAACCTTCAAGCGGAAACCGGGCGAGGGAGTCGGCCACGACCTGACTAACCGAACAAGTCTCTAGTCCAGGTTTATCGCCTATTCGGGTTCCATCCGCAAGGAGATCCGGCCGGGGTGTCGCTTATGGCCCCAAACGATGTGAGCAGGGTTCCCAAGCCCACCATCCGGGTGCCACTTGGTACACCGTGCCACTGTGCCTAGTCTGTCCCAAGCCCACCTGTACCGGGTGCCACTTGGTAGACTACTAACACTACCTACAAACACCAGAAACTAGTTGCAACTCCTGGACAGAGATCATGTTGATTAATAAGTCGAGAGGGGTCGAGTTACCGGAACCCAATGTGTGGTAGTAACTGGTCATGGATCACAAACACAGAACTCAGTTCCTGAGGACGGCTGCAATGAGACAACCCACCATGTACTCCTACATGGCCTCTCACCGCTACCTTTACCAAATCGTGTTCACACACTTAGCTCACACACAGTAGGACATGTTCACACGCCTCTGATTCATCCCCGATGAATCAGACCTGACTCAACTCTAAGCAATAGCAGGCATGACAAACAAACATGAATGAGTAGGCACAACAGGGCTCAAACAACTCCTACTCATGCTAGTGGGTTTCATCTATTTACTGTGGAATGACAGGTCATGCAAAGGATAAAGGGGTTCAGCTACCGCAGCAAGTAACAGTTGAATCGTTGCTATCGTAATGCAGTAATAGGGAGCATGAGCGAGAGAGTGGGATTTTATCGGAATGAACAAGGGGGGTTTTTCTTTCCTGGCACTTCTGAAGATAATATAGCTCTTCATCGGTGTCATCGATCACATCGTCGGTATCACATCTATCGAAAGGGGGCAATCACCGGCAACTGAGGAAAAACACAATCAAATGAGATGCACAATATGATGCATGAATGTGACATGGCAATATGCTGTGTTTTGGGCAAATGCACTTAGCTATGATTTAAATGAAGTTGGTTTGAATACATGATTCAAATTCCAACTCGATATATGGTTATTTAAATGCCCTTTATTTGTTTTGTCCAAAACAGAGGACAAACATTGTTCAAACATGCATGAAAATGGTACAGATGAATTCCTTGAATTTTTCTGATAATTTTTCATATATAACTTATTTGATTTGGAGTTACGGTTGAATTTCTATGATTTATTGAAGTTTTAGCTATTTTCTGGAATTTCCTGAATTAAAATAAATCCAGAAAATGACTTATTGCGTCAGCACCACGTCACTGTGACGTCAGCAGAGTCAACTGGGCGTCCCAGGTCAAACCTGACCAGTGGGGTCCACTGGTCAGTGACTCAGGTGACTAAGAGAGTTAATTAACTCTAACTAATCAATTTAATAGCCACGGGGCCCACTGTCAGTGTCAGCAGGGGGGTAATTAGTTTAACTAATTCGATTAGTGCTAATCCTAATTAGCTAACAGGGCTGGGCCCACCTGTCATGGACACAGGGGGGGTCCCACCGTGGTCAATGTGGGTCAACCCCACCGGCGACATGACGCCGGCGAGGCCCGAGACGGCGGCGCGATCCGGAAACGCGCTACAGGGCACGGGCGAGGCCGTGCTTGGGCTCGTTGGAGAGCCCTTGCTGGTGCGCATCGAACGGTGGTGGTGGCCGTGCCTGTGGTGGCCGGTACCGACGACGGCGAGCTCGTGAGCGGCGGCCGGAGTTCGAGTGCGGTCGGGTTCGGCGCTGCTGCTCACAAACGAGGGAGCTGAGGCGCTGGAGGGGCTCTACGGTTCGCGGCAAGCACAACGGGTGCACGCCCGTGACCAAATGGTCACCGGGGCTTCGCCGGCGACGAGCCCGTGCGGCGGAGCGTCTTGGCTCCGGTAGAGGGGCGGCTAGAGCTCGAAATCGGACATGGGGTTAGGGGGAAAAGAAGCAGGGGCTCACGGGGATCATGCAAGGAGGGTCAGCGGGCTTGGGGAAGCACGAACGGCGGCGAATCGACGGCGACCATCGGCGGCGGTCAAGGACGAAGATGATGGCGTGGAGGCGATGCAGAGCTTCTCGAGGGGCTTGGCTTGGTGGGGAGGAAGAGGGGGTCGAGGCGGAGCTCCTGAGCTCAGCGGAAGGGCGAGGGGTGGCCGGTGGCTATGGATGCGACGGCGGCGCCCTCCGGTGGCTCTCGGTGGTGCTCCAAATCGAGGGAGGGAGAGAGCTAGAGCGAGCAGGGAGAAAGGATAGCGGTCGAGGGCGTCTCCGTGGCGTTGCTAGAGGGCTCGGGGAGGAAGCAGGAGGTGGAGCCTGCGTGCGCGGCACTTTCTCACGGTGACAGCAGCAGCTTTGGGGTGAGGGGAGGAAGACGACAGGGGGGGGGGTAGCGGTGGCGGGCTGGGCCGCTGGAGGAGCTGGGCCAGGCAGGTAAATCAGGTAAGTGGCTGGGCTTCTCTCTTTTTTTTAAATTTCTGTTCTGTTTTCTTTTATTTAATCTTTTGCCACTGTTTTGAATTTAAAATAATTCAAACAATGCCAAAAACTCCTCTGAATATTTTTATTTTGCTAGATGGACTTTTCCAAAGCTCATAAAATATTTCAGGGGTATTTGAAGTTATATTCTAATTATATGAATATAATTCAAATTCAAATAGCTAATGATTTAAATTCAAAGTCCCAGAAATAAATCCTTAAAAATGTTCAATATTTTTGGTTTGGATCAAAACCCTTGCCAAAAATGTTAAACATCTAAGAAGAGCATTTTGGAACAATGAATGAGATTTTAGGGTTTTTGCCCTTCTTTTATTTAAGTTTATGAGGCTTCCAAATTTCCTCAGTTCAAGTTTCAAAAATTTAAACATGATGCAACCAAGATGCAAACACTAGACAGCACCAGAAGCTAGGGATGTGACAACTCACCCCCACTAAACAAAAATCTCGTCTCGAGATTCAAGCGTAGGGTAAGATGAAGGGGAAACGCAAACTAGTATAATCTTCACGATCCAGGGTGCACTTCATAAAAGCGTTGATTCGATCACCATCTTTGTCCCGTCGTCTTGCTCTGAGAACTCCAACTAGCATGACGAGAAGAGGAAAGGAAAACTCTAGAAGAATCTATCTTCTCGAAGGTCGAACAACTCAGGATTAACTCACAGAATGAGGCAGAACAAAATCTCTCGAACTGAGACACGAAGCACACATCTAGAGGGATGGAGTGGAACAGATGACGAGGGTTCACTAGGTAGACAACAATTCCACACCTAAGAAGGTGGTAAACGATTGTCAACGTAGCGAGGAGTTGAGTTGCCATGATACCATAACGATGCACCTTAGGGAAGGTGACTCGTAGAAATATCCCCTTAAGTGGCAAAAAGAATTACCTTTGATTCAAAGATCCTTGAAACTCTTTATACCAGCTTAAGGCAAATCATAATCGATCATTTAGAGGGGTTCGGTAGAATGGCATACCCGAACTTGGATGATGTGGATTACCTTGTTGAAGACAACGTAATGGATGAATTTGCTTATCACCGGAAATGGAAGACACCCATGGTAGAGTGGCACATTGGCGGTGCAAGCTGGGAACAAAATGCAAATGCTGGTAATGATTCTGGTAACTGGGGAAGAACCCAACAATAGAGAGTGAATTCACTGTTTGAAAAGGTCATAGCATAACCGAGGAAGTTGAGAGCAACCCTAGTTAGTGCCGATGGTAACACCTAGCGCTTGCGCATGCTCTCAAGAACTTGAGCATTTCCATATTCATCAAGGTTTTACCAACATCCGTGTCAAGGATCCTGGCAACACAACTTGCTACCATGATGAATAGCGATGGACGATGCAGATGCAAAGGAGGATAACACTTTCTCAGATTTCACCTTAGCGAGGCCAAGGAAACAAAATCTGGATGATCGACCGAGAGACATTTAGCACTCCGCTTCTAATGTTCTCCTTGATGTGCTAGCGTATCCCATTCATTAAAATGGTTTGGTATCTAGAACATCAAGTAAAGGTCGGGCTTCAGGAACACAAAAATCATAAGGCACAACTAGGGAGTAAATCCTACGCGGTCCTTATGGGAAGGTGGCCAACTTCTTCAATCAAGATACTACAATAATAGGTCTTCCGGCTGGGTGTGTTAGACACGACATCCACTTTACCGGTTACAGAGAGACCAATATCATAGTTCTTGGGAAATGTTCCAACCATCATAACTGCCTGAGATTCAGACCTGGTTGGTGTCAGGATATTCCAGACTCATCGAGTCTAGGAAGAAAAAGAAAGTTTGCAACACAATTCGACGAGATGACGTTGCGAGATTCTCAGGAAATGAACTATGATAGCAAGCTCCAAAACATGAGCTGGTTCTGCTACACACATGCGAACATGTTGTCCCAGACAAGCATGACCACATGGTAGTCTTATAATAAAACACTACCGAGTTCAGGGGGGAAAACCATCATCGAGGATATCGAAGTCTTGTGCACTTAAATTAGACTTCTTTACCTAGAACAAGTCAACCAGTGGCTTGGTGTGCTAGGAACACATATAGAATGGAGGCGGCCAACCTACCAAACCATAGAATACTTCGCACATATGCATGACCAACTTGGGATGATTCCAGAGGAGCAAAAACAAACTTTCTCGAATTCACGGCGGCAACTTACATCAAATGCACATGAATCAAAGGAAGTCACTTCTTTCATCCAACATATACTTCATGAACGGAGCATGAAGAAAATGCTTATACAAGTTTCCAACACTAGCTTAATGTCCAAAATAATCATGGAGAAGATAAGGATGTTGTCGATGGGCTCCACAACAATTCATCCAGGTTTCCATATAAGAGGATTTCCATAGTTAAGTGAACACGGTGATAGCATTGGTCAGACCAAAGAATATAATGGTGTATGCTCGAGGAAAACCACGAGTAAGACAACATTACGAGCATCGTTGGTTCTGACTTGATTTGACGATAGCCCACACTCAAATCAAAGGATTGATAAGACAATAGGTCCAGCAACTGATCACAGGGACCAACCAATGAAGATATCATCTTTCTTGAAAACACACCAATACCAGGATATCCCTTTGAAATGAACTAAGTTAGGTAAGCTTTTATCTTCCAACTCCCCAAGTTGTCGTTTAGCTTAACCAACTAGCTCAGAGGTATCCAACACGAGTTCTTGGAGAAAAGGTGGTTTACAGGAATAAACCAACTTGATCACGAGCTCAACACAACAGTCAGGTGACAACCTGGTGATACTTTCGAGAAGATATTCGAAAAATCACGAACCACCGGTATGTTACTAAGCTTGAGAACAATCCTGTTTTTCAGGGAAAATGAGATGATCGAATAAGCAAGGGATTGGCACAATCCTAACTCATTGATCGAAGTGTGCACCAGAATATGGACTAGGTAGCACGATCAACCTTAGGGTGATGATTCAACAATCAACACGCTAAGAATGAAATTATTGTCCTTTAACTACCAAGCAACAAGGTTGCTAGGAGTATTGATTTCACACATCACGATGCACTTGTCGACATTCCGGTTACAATAACACAGGAACCGAGGAATGAACAATGATGGCAAGAAGTATCACTGTACCAAGAGTTCATAGGGTGGTGTGCAATTCCTATAACATTCCCGATAAAAGATGGTAATACTCCAAGGTAGAGCAGAACAAAAGCTGAATTAGCAATTTGATCTGCGAAGCACAATTGCTTTGACCCAATCCTAGATATGGATGAGGTACTGGAGTTTGTTTCTCCTAGTCATTCCGGAATAGAATGGCTTGACAGACCACCAGAGTAATAGGCATCGATGAACGAATGCACACATAATCTTGACTATCAAGTGATAGACGAGGGTCAGGAGACAACTAAAGAGGAACAACTCAAAGGAACATACGATTTTCCGAGTTGTGGATGCATGGTTTAGCATGTCGAACGAAATTCAACATATTTCTTCCGGATAACCCATGCAGAAAGGTAGAACTGGCAGAGCCACAATATAGTATGGAGAACCCATGGAGAGCACTCCCGTTATGATATTTCAGTTCAACGAGGAACTTCTGCCATAAGTAGTTCATGGTATTTGGAAGAAGAAGATACCACGGACTTCAAGGACTATCACAAAGTTACTAATAACCTAAGGGAGCTAGCAATTACTATCAACATGAAGTAAGTAGGGTGAATCTCGGGTTCAAAACCCAGAAGTGAAATGCCTACTAACTAAGTGGCATCACGGGATGCTTACGAGAATGATGGCCAGAATCATCACACTGGGACACAAATCATGGCTAAATTACTAAATGATCCCCTAAGACACCTAGGGTCATAGTAATAACTCCGACATATATGTCGAGGCAACAAAGTACCTCAACTCACCGATTAGTGTGGTTAATCTGGCCCAAAGGAACATCGGAACGGGAGGAAGGGATTTTGCAAATGCATCAGATTGTTTAGAAGCCTGGGATGACCCGGACAGCATAACGGCTGTAAATGCTCAGAAAAGATTTGAGACATTCACAAAAATGGTGGCATAACCACTCAGAAGAACAATACCAAGGTTTCGAGATCAACAGTTAACATACAGAAGTAGTAGGAACTGGACTGAGGCTTAAGTCCAACAGTTCTATAGGTCTACGGATTAGTAACAGGTGATCCTGATAGAAAGAAGGGAAAGCCTAGTTCCTCAACCCCGCTGGAAAGATAAGATGACTCAGATCAGAAGGCATGAGATATAAGGAGTAAAAAGAGCCTTACGTTCCCATCCCACAATCAATTCCCTTACATAACTAAAGCATTTCTAATCACAACTTTTACCAGTTTGGCTTGGTAATCCTACATGCAGTCAAGCTCTGATACCAATGCTGTCAGGACCCCGACTCAATGTCACATTGATCTAGCCTGTAACACCTCATATCACTTTGCGGCCTCACGCATGGTATTCCCACGGGTGTCGCCTTACCTTTGCCCGGGACCGTTTGCGCCTTTTGGCTCACATATATGATGATGTCGCTAGCATCCATATGATAAAGAGCCCGGGCTGACATGACTAGTCGTAAACCCAAAGTGGCACAAACTTACAGGGACAGGCATCCATGACCCAACATCGAACGTGTCGGTCATCAGCGAGTGAATCCAGGCTGTAGCACTGGGCTAGCAGGACTCCGGTGAACCGGGCTGTAGCGGGCTAACAGGACTCCGGTATTCATCGCGTGACATTTCCCCGAAGGGACAAACACAGGAACGAAGAAGGACACATGCCGGCCAGCCTAAGTGTTCCGGAGCAGTAGCAAGCTACCATGGCTCAGTGGAAACACTAGGAGACATTTCCCGGTAAGAGAGGCTACTAAGGATAAACAACTAGATAGTCAGATCCCACACATACCAAGCATTTCAATAACATACACACAATATGCTCGATATGTGCAAATACAACATGGCATCACAACATGACTCTACAACTCAAGTATTTATTCAATAGGCTCCGAGGAGCGAGATATTACAAACATGGGTCTCATGACCCAACATTCAGAGCATACAAGTCAAAGCACAAGCGGAAGCTATCATGTCTGAGTACAGACATCTATAAATGAAAAAGGCTGAGAAGCCTGACTATCTACCAGATCCTGCCGAGGGCACAAGATCGTAGCTGAGGTAACAAGCTAAACGTCGAAGTCCACGCGGAACTACTAGTGAGACTGAAGTCTCTCTGCAAAAACATAAAATAGGCAAACGTGAGTACAAATGTACCCAGCAAGACTTACATCAGATCTAACTACATATGCATCATTATCAACAAAGGGGTGGTGGAGTTTAACTGCAGCAAGCCAGCTTTGACTCGGTGGCTATCCTGAACTACGACTGCAAGTAACTCTTTTGAGGTGGCGCACACGAGTCCACATATTCACCATATCAATACACCACTATGGATCCGCTCCCGTCTCCCTACGAGAACGCCATCCATAGCACTCACGCTTATCTTGCGTATTTTAGAGTATCCACTTTCACTTGTCTATGAACTATGCAAGGGGTCCAAGTTTCCATATCCGAGGAATCCGGCTATTCGAATAGATAATGATAACCCTGCAGGGGTGTACTTCTTCACACACGCTCTCGCCACTTACCGCCCTGTACACGTCATGTACCTCGGCAACCTTCAAGCGGAAGCCGGGCGAGGGAGTCGGCCACGACCTGACTAACCGAACAAGTCTCTAGTCCAGGTTTATCGCCTATTCGGGTTCCATCCGCAAGGAGATCCGGCCGGGGTGTCGCTCACGGCCCCAAACGATGTGAGCAGGGTTCCCAAGCCCACCATCCGGGTGCCACTTGGTACACCGTGCCACTGTGCCTAGTCTGTCCCAAGCCCACCTGTACCGGGTGCCACTTGGTAGACTACTAACACTACCTACAAACACCAGAAACTAGTTGCAACTCCTGGACAGAGATCATGTTGATTAATAAGTCGAGAGGGGTCGAGTTACCGGAACCCAATGTGTGGTAGTAACTGGTCATGGATCACAAACACAGAACTCAGTTCCTGAGGACGGCTGCAATGAGACAACCCACCATGTACTCCTACATGGCCTCTCACCGCTACCTTTACCAAATCGTGTTCACACACTTAGCTCACACACAGTAGGACATGTTCACACACCTCTGATTCATCCCCGATGAATCAGACCTGACTCAACTCTAAGCAATAGCAGGCATGACAAACAAACATGAATGAGTAGGCACAACAGGGCTCAAACAACTCCTACTCATGCTAGTGGGTTTCATCTATTTACTGTGGCAATGACAGGTCATGCAAAGGATAAAGGGGTTCAGCTACCGCAGCAAGTAACAGTTGAATCGTTGTTGTCCTAATGCAGTAAAGAGAGCAGGAGCGAGAGAGTGGGATTTTATCGGAATGAACAAGGGGGTTTTGCTTGCCTGGCACTTCTGAAGATAATATAGCTCTTCATCGGTGTCATCGATCACATCGTCGGTACACGTCTATCGAGAGGGGACAATCACCGGCAACAAGGAAAAACACAATCAATGCAATGCACAATATGATGCATGCATGTGACATGGCAATATGAATGTGTTTTGGGCTAATGCACTTAGCTATGATTTAAATGAAGTTGGTTTGAATACATGATTCAAATTCCAACTCCATATATGGTTATTTAAATGCCCTTTATTTGTTTTGTCCAAAACAGAGGACAAACATTGTTCAAACATGCATGAAAATGGTACAGATGGATTCCTTGAATTTTTCTGATAATTTTTCATATATAACTTATTTGATTTGGAGTTACGGTTGAATTTCTATGATTTATTGAAGTTTTAGCTATTTTCTGGAATTTCCTGAATTAAAATAAATCCAGAAAATGACTTATTGCGTCAGCACCACGTCACTGTGACGTCAGCAGAGTCAACTGGGCGTCCCAGGTCAAACCTGACCAGTGGGGTCCACTGGTCAGTGACTCAGGTGACTAACAGAGTTAATTAACTCTAACTAATCAATTTAATAGCCACGGGGCCCACTGTCAATGTCAGCAGGGGGGTAATTAGTTTAGCTAATTCGATTAGTGATAATCCTAATTAGCTAACAGGGCTGGGCCCACCTGTCATGGACACAGGGGGGGTCCCGCCGTGGTCAAAGTGGGTCAACCCCACCGGCGACATGACGCCGGCGAAGCCCGAGACGGCGGCGCGATCCGGAAACGCGCTACAGGGCACGGGCGAGGCCGTGCTTGGGCTCGTTGGAGAGCCCTTGCTGGTGCGCATCGAACGGTGGTGGTGGCCGTGCCTGTGGTGGCCGGTACCGACGACGGCGAGCTCGTGAGCGGCGGCCGGAGTTCGGGTGCGGTCGGGTTCGGCGCTGCTGCCCACAAACGAGGGAGCTGAGGCGCTGGAGGGGCTCTACGGGTTGCGGCAAGCACAACGGGTGCACGCCCGTGACCAAATGGTCACCGGGGCTTCGCCGGCGACGAGCCCGTGCGGCGGAGCGTCTCGGCTCCGGTAGAGGGGCGGCTAGAGCTCGAAATCGGACATGGGGTTAGGGGGAAACGAAGCAGGGGCTCACGGGGATCATGCAGGGAGGGTCAGCGGGCTCAGGGAAGCATGAACGGCGGCGAATCGACGGTGACCATCGGCGGCGGTCGAGGACGAAGACGATGGCGTGGTGGCGATGCAGAGCTTCCCGAGGGGCTTGGCTTGGTGGGGAGGAAGAGGGGGTCGAGGCGGAGCTCCTGAGCTCAGCGGAAGGGCAAGGGGTGGCCGGTGGCTATGGATGCGACGGCGGCGCCCTCCGGTGGCTCTCGGTGGTGCTCCAAATCGAGGGAGGGAGAGAGCTAGAGCGAGCAGGGAGAAAGGATAGCGGTCGAGGGCGTCTCCGTGGCGTTGCTAGAGGGCTCGGGGAGGAAGCAGGAGGTGGAAGCCTGCGTGCGCGGCGCTTTCTCACGGCGACAGCAGCAGCTTTGGGGCGAGGGGAGGAAGACGACAGGGGGGGGGTAGCGGTGGCGGGCTGGGCCGCTGGAGGAGCTGGGCCAGGCAGGTAAGTCAGGTAAGTGGCTGGGCTTCTCTCTTTTTTTTAAATTTCTGTTCTGTTTTCTTTTATTTAATCTTTTGCCACTGTTTTGAATTTAAAATAATTCAAACAATGCCAAAAACTCCTCTGAATATTTTTATTTTGCTAGATGGACTTTTCCAAAGCTCATAAAATATTTCAGGGGTATTTGAAATTATATTCTAATTATATGAATATAATTCAAATTCAAATAGCTAATGATTTAAATTCAAAGTCCCAAAATAAATCCTTTAAAATGTTCAATATTTTTGGTTTGGATCAAAACCCTTGCCAAAAATATTAAACATCTAAGAAGAGCATTTTGGAACAATGAATGAGATTTTAGGGTTTTTGCCCTTCTTTTATTTAAGTTTTGAGGCTTCCAAATTTCCTCAGTTCAAGTTTCAAAAATTTAAACATGATGCAAGCAAGATGCAAACACTAGACAACACCAGAAGCTAGGGATGTGACAATGACGTCCTCGCCTTCTCGATCTAGCAAGAGGGGTGAAGTAGTAGATGAGTTCTGGCAGCACGACGGCGTGATGACGGTGGTGGCGAAACTATTCCGCGGGGCTTTGCCAAGCACAACCATTTAAAGTGCAGGACGAACTAGAGGGAGAGGGGTCGCTGGCACACCGCTTGGGGATTCGTGGTGTCTGGCGCTCCTTCCCCTCCTCTCATATATATAGGTGCAGGGGGAAGGGACACAACCCTAGGCGCACCCAAGGGGGACGGCGGTCGCCCTAGGGCGCCTGCCTTAGGCGCGTGCCCCTTCCTTATTGGCACATGGGGGGAAAGGAAATGGGGCCGACTACCTTATAACGCCTCCCATTCCTTCTCCCTTGCATGGAGAAAGGCAGGACGGGGCCCAGCCCCTCCTCTTTCCTTCCCTAAGGCCGACGGCCAGGAAGTGGGTGCGCCAGCCCCCTTGTGGGCTGATATGCTCCCTCCTTTTGGCCCGTTAGGCCCAACAACCCCCCGTGGCCTTCCAAACCCCTTCCAGTGATCCGATAATTATCTGGTGCATTCTGAAACTCTTTTGGAGACCAAATACTATCATCCTATATATTAATCTTTACCTCCGGACCATTCCAAATATCCTCGTCATGTCTGTGATCTCATCCGGGACTCCGACCCACATTCGTTCACCAACATACATAACTCATATAGTACTATATCGTCAATGAATGTTAAGCGTGCGAACCCTACGGGTTCGAGAATGATGTAGACATGACCGAGACGCTTCTTCGGCCAATAACCAATAGCGGGACCTGGATTCCCATATTGGTTTCTACATATTCTATGAAGATCTTTATCGGTCAAACCTTTATGACAACTTTACGTAGATCCCTTTGTCTATCACTATGTTACTTGCTCGAGATTTGATCGTCGGTATCTCCATACCTAGTTCAATATTGTCACCGGAAAGTCTCTTTACTTGTTCCGTCATACATCATCATGTAACTAACCCCTTAGTCACTTTGCTTGCAAGCTTCTTGTGATGTTGTATTACTGAGAGGGCCGAGAGATACCTCTCCACCGTACGGAGTGAAAAATCCTAATCTCGATTCACGCCAACCCAATAGACATCTTTGGAGATACCTATAGAGCACCTTTATGATCACCCAGTTATGAAGTGACATTTGATAGCACACAAGGTATTCCTCCGGTATCCGGGAGTTGCATGATCGCATGGTCAAAGGAATATGTATTTGACATTAAGAAAGCAGTAGCAATGAACTAAACGATCATATGCTAAGCTAAAGGATGGGTCTTGTCCATCACATCATTCTCCTTGCGATGTGATCCCGTTATCAAGTGACAACTCATGTCTATGGTCAGGAAACCTTAACCATCTTTTATTCAACGAGCTAGTTTTGTAGAGGCATACTAGGGACTTGATATTTTCTTATGTATTCACACATGTACTTAAGTTTCCGGTTAATACAATTATAGCATGAATAATAAACCTTTATCATGATTAAGGAAATATAATAATAACCACTTTATTATTGCCTCTAGGGCATATTTCCAACAGTCTCCCACTTGCACTAGAGTCAATAATCTAGATTACATAGTAATGAATCTAACACCCATGGAGTCTTGGTGCCGATCTTGTTTTACCCGCAAAAGAGGTTTAGTCAACGAGTCTGCCATATTCAGATCTGTATTTACTTAGCAACTTTCTGTGTCTCCATCCTTGAACTTTTCACGAATGGAGTTGAAGCATCACTTGATGTGTTTGGTTCTCTTGTGAAACCTCGATTCCTTGGCTAAGGCAATTTCCCTATTGTTGTCACAAAAGATTGTCATTGGACTCGACGCACTAGGACCAGTGACTGGGTATTACACCAAGATCGGATATGAACTCCTTCATCCATACTCCTTCATGTCATGGTTCTAAAGTAGTTATGTACTTCGCTTCACATGTAGATCCCGCCACGACGCTCTTCTTAGAACTGCACAAACTGATAGCTCCACCATTCAATATAAATACATATCCAGTTTGTGACTTAGAGTCATCCAGATCTGTGTTGAAACTAACATCGATGAAACCCTTTTCGACGAGCACTGCATCACCTCCATAAACGAGAAACATATCCTTGATCCTTTTCAGGTACTTCAGGATATTCTTGACCACTGTCCAGTGATCCACTCCTGGATTACTTTGGTACCTCCCCACCAAACTTATGGCAAGGCACACATCAGATCTGGTACACAACATGTCATACATAATAGAACCTATGGTTGAGGCATAGGGAATGACTTCCATTCTCTCTCTATCTTCTGCCGTGGTCGAACTTTGAGACTGACTCAATTTCACACCTTGTAACACAGGCAAGAACCCTTTCTTTGACTGGTCCATTTTGAACTTCCTCATAACTTTGTAAAGGTATGTGCTTTGTGAAAGTCCTATTAAGAGTCTCGATCTATCCCTAAAGATCTTGATGCCCAATATGTAAGCAGCTTCACCGAGGCCTTTCATTGAAAAAAAACTTATTCAAATATCCTTTTATGCAATCCAGAAATTCTATATCATTTCCAATTAGCAATATGTCTTCCACATATAATATCATAAATGCTATAGATCTCCCACTCACCTTCTTGTAAATACAGGCTTCACCGTAAGTCTGTATAAAACCAAATGCTTTGATTACCTCAACAAAGCATATATTCCAACTCCGAGATGCTTGCACCAGTCCATAGATGGACCGCTGGAGCTTGCACACTTTGTTAGCACCATTAGGATTGACAAACGTTCTAGTTGCATCATATACAACTCTTCTTTAAGAAATCCGTTAAGGAGTGCAATTTTGATGTCCATTTGCCATATTTCATAATCATAAATGTGGCAATTGCTAAAATGATTCTGATAGACTTAAGCATCGCTATGGGTGAGAAAGTCTCATTGTAGTCAACTCCTTGAACTTGTTGAAAACCTTTTGCGACAAGTCGAGCTTTGTAGACAGTGATATTGCCATCAGCGTCTGTCTTCCTCTTGAAGATCCATTTACTCTCAATGGCTTGCTGATCATCGGCCAAGTCCACTAAAGTCCACACTTTGTTCTCATACATGGATCCTATCTCAGATTTCATGGTTTCAAGCCACTTATCGGAATCTTGGCTCATCATAGCTTCTTCATAGTTCATAGGTTCGCCGTTGTCTAAGAAAATGACTTCCAGGATAGGACTATCATACCACTCTGGTGTGGCACGTGTTCTGGTCAACCTACGAGGTTTGACAGTAACTTGATCTGAAGTTTCATTATCATTTTCTCCCTCTCTAGGTGGTGTAGACATCACGGGAACGATTTTCTCTGATGTGCTATTTTCCGATTCGAGAGAAGGTGCAACTACCTCATCAAGTTCTACTTTCCTCCCACTCACTTCTTTCGAGAGAAACTCCTTCTCTAGAAAGGACCCATTCTTAGCAACAAATATCTTGCCTTCGGATCTAGGGTAGAAGGTATACCCAATAGTTTATTTAGAGTATCCTATGAAGACACACTTCTCCGCTTTGGGTTCGAGCTTATCAAGCTAAGCCTTTTGACATAAGCGGCATATCCCCAAACTTTAAGAAACGACACCTTAGGTTTCTTGCAAACCATAGTTCATATAGTGCCATCTCAACAGATTTATACGATGCCTTATTTAACGTGAATGTGGCTGTCTCTAATGCATAACCCTAAAATGATAACGGAAAATCGGTAAGAGACATCATAGAACGCACCATATCTAATATAAGTATGGTTTCGACGTTCGGACAAACCATTATGCTGTGGTGTTCCAGATGGCGTGAGTTGTGAAACAATTCCACATTGTCTTAAATGAAGGCCAAACTGGTAACTCAAATATTCACCTCCGCGATCAGATCCTAGAAATTTTATTTTCTTGTTATGATGATTTTCCACTTCACTCTGAAATTCTTTGACCTTTTCAAATGTTTCAGACTTGTGTTTCATCAAGTAGATATATCCATACCTACTCAAATCATATGTGAAGGTCAAAAAATAATGACACCCACCGCGTGCTTCAACATTCATTGGACCGCATACATCGGTATGTATTATTTTCAATAAGTCATTAGCTCGTTCCATTGTTTCGGAGAACAAATATTAGTCATATTACCAATGAGGCATGGTTTGCAAGTATCAAATGATTCATAATCAAGAGATTCCAAAAGTCCATCCGCATGGAGTTTCTTCATGCGCCTTACACAATATGACCTAAACGGCAGTGCCACAATTATGTTACCCTATCATTATCAACTTTGCACCTTTTGGCATCAATATTATGAATATGTGTATCACTACGATCGAGATTCAACAAGAATAGACCATTCACTAAGGGTGCATGACCATAAAAGATGTTACTCATATAAATAGAACAACCATTATTCTCTGACTTAAATGAATAACCGTCTTGCAATAAACAAGATCCAGATATAATTTTCATGCTCAACACTGGCACCAAATAAGAATTATGGAGGTCTAAAACTAATCTCAAAGGTAGATGTAGAGGTAGCGTGCCGACGGCGATCACATCAACCTTGGAACCATTCCCGACGCGCATTATCACCTCGTCCTTAGCCAATCTTCATTACGCAGCCCCTTTTTTGAGTTACAAATATGAGCAGCCAAACCAGTATCAAATACCCAGGCGCTACTGCGAGCATTAGTAAGGAAGACATCAATAACATGTATATCAAATATACCTTTGTTCACTTTGCCATCCTTCTTATCTGCCAAGTACTTGGGGCAGTTCCGCTTCCAGTGACCATTTCCTTTGCAGTAGAAGCACTCAGTGTCAGGCTTGGGTCCAGCTTTGGGCTTCTTCACGGGAGGGGCAACTTGCTTGCCATTCTTCTTGAAGTTCCCTTTCTTCCCCTTGCCTTTGGCTTAAAACTGGCGGTCTTATTAACCATCAACACTTGATGCTCTTTCTTGATTTGTACCTCTGCCGATTTCAGCATCACGAAGAGCTCGGGAATCGTTTTCGTCATCCCTTGCATATTATAGTTCATCACAAAGCCTTTGTAGCTTGGTGGTAGTGACTGAAGAACCATGTCAATAACACTCTCAACTAGAAGATCAATTGCCAGCTGAGTTAAGTGGTTGTGTTACCCAGACATTCTGAGTATGTGTTCACTGAAAGAACTGTTCTCCTCCATCTTACAGCTAAAGAACTTGTTGGGGACTTTATATCTCTCAACCCGGGCATTAGCTTGAAATATCAACTTCAGCTCTTGGAACATCTCATATGCTCCATGGCGTTCAAAACGCTTTTGAAGTCCCGGTTCCAAGCCGTAAAGCATGGCACACTAAACTATCGAGTAGTCATTAGATCGAGCCTGCCAGATGTTCATAACGAATGCAGCATGTCTGTCACCTAGTGGTGCAACAAGGACATAATTCTTATGTGTAGCAATGAGGATAATCCTGAAGTTACGTACCCAATCCATGTAGTTGATACCATCATCTTTCAGCTTAGCTTTCTCTAGGAACACATTAAAATTCAAGGGAACGGTAGCACAGGCCATTTATCTACAACATAGATTTGAACAAACTATTAGGACTAAGTTCATGGTAAAATTTTACTTCAAATAATCAAATTACTAATGAACTCCCACTTAAATCAACATCCCTCAAGTTGTCTATGTGATTCATGATCCAAATCAACTAAGCTATGTCCGATAATCACGTGAGATGGGGTAGTCTTAAAGGTGAACATCTCCATGTTGATCATATCTACTATATGACTCATGTTCGACCTTTCGGTCTCTAGTGTTCCGAGACCATGTTTGTACATGCTAGGCTCGTCAAGTTTAACCCAAGTATTCTGCATGTGCAAAATTGGCTTACACCCGTTGTATGTGAACGTAGAGTCTATCACACCCGATCATCACGAGGTGCCTCAAAACGACAAACTTTTGCAATGGTGCATACTCGGGGAGAACACTTTTATCTTGAAATTAAGTGAAGGGATCATCTTATAATGATACCGTCGTTCTAAGAAAAATAAGATGCATAAATGATAAACATGACATGCAATCAAAAATATGTGACATGATATGGCCATCATCATCTTGTGCTTTTGATCTCCATCTACAAAGCAACGGAATGATCTCCACCGTCACCGGCGCGACACCTTGATCTCCATCGTTGCATCGGGATCGTCTCGCCAACTATTGCTTCTACAACTATCGCTAACGCATAGCGATAAAAAAGCAATTACATGGCGCTTAGTGATTGACACGCAGGTCATACAATAATTAAAGACAAGTCTAAGTCTCCTATCGGTTCTCGTACTCATAGACATGCAAGTCATTAGCGTATTACAATACATGATCATCTCATATATCATATCACATCTTGACCATTTCACATCACAATATGCCCTGCAAAAGCAAGTTAGATGTCCTCTACTTTGTTGTTGCAAGTTTTACGTGGCTGCTACGGGCAACTAGCAAGAACCGTTTTTACTACGCAAAACCAAAATGGTAATTATCAAGTTTCCTTTTAAACTTCTGCAAGGACCACCGTAGTCAAATTAGATTCAACTAAAGTGGTAGAAACTTACACCCTCTAGCCACCTTTATGCAAAACAAGTTGCATGTTATTCGGTGGAACCGGTCTCATGTACGTGGACATGTAAGGTTGGTCCGAGCCGCTTCATCCCACAATACCACCGAACCAAAATAAGACATTGGTGGTAAGCAATAAGAACATCACCGCCCACAACTCCTTTGTGTTCTACTCGTGCATATCATCTACGCATAGACCTGGCTCTGATACCACTGTTGGGGAACGTTGAATGGAAAACGAAAAAAAATTATACGCATATGCAAGATCTATCCACAGAGATGCATAGCTATGAGAGGGGGAGAGCATATACATACCCTTATAGATCGCTAAGAGGAAGCGTTTATAAATGCTACCTCTTGAGCACTACATTGGATTTCCCCGAAGAGGAGAGGATGATGCAGTAAAGTAGCGTAAGTATTTCCCTCAGTTTTTGAGAACCAAGGTATCAATCCAGTAGGAGAGCACGCACGAGTCCCTCGTACCTACACAAAACGATAGCTACTCGCAACCAACGCGATTAGGGGTTGTTAATCCCTTCACGGTCACTTACGAGGGTGAGATCTGATAGAGATGATAAATAATATTTTTGGTATTTTTGATATAGAGATGCAAAGTGAAAAGTAAAAGGCAAGGTAAAAACAAAGCAAGTATTAAAGTAATGGAGATTGATATGATGAGAATAGACCCGGGGGCCATAGGTTTCACTAGTGGCTTCCCTCAAGAGCATAAGTATTCTACGGTGGGTGAACAAATTACTGTTGAGCAATTGACAGAATTGAGCATAGTTATGAGTATATCTAGGTATGATCATGTGTATAGGCATCACGTCCGATACAAGTAAACCGAAATGATTCTGCATCCACTACTATTACTCCACTCATCGACTGCTATCCAGCATGCATCTAGAGCATTAAGTTAAAAACAGAGTAACGCCTTAAGCAAGATGACATGATGTAGAGGGATAAATTCATGCAATATGATAAAAACCCCATCTTGTTATCCTCGATGGCAACAATACAATACGTGCCTTGCTGCCCCTACTGTCATTGGGAAAGGACACCGCAAGATTGAACCCAAAGCTAAGCACTTCTCCTATTGCAAGAACTACCAATCTAGTTGGCGAAACCAAACAGATAATTCGAAGAGACTTGCAAAGATAACTCAATCATACATAAAAGAATTCAGAGAAGATTCAAATAAATATTCATAGATAAGCTGGATCATAAACCCACAATTCATTGGTCTCAACAAACACACCGCAAAAACAAGATTACATCGAATAGATCTCCACAAGAGAGGGGGAGAACATTGTATTGAGATCCAAAAAGAGAGAAGAAGCCATCTAGCTACTAACTATGGACCCGAAGGTCTGAGGTAAACTACTCACACTTCATCGGAGAGGCTATGGTGTTGATGTAGAAGCCCTCCATGGTGGATGCCCCCTCCGGCGGAGCTCCGGAACAGGCCCCAAGATGGGATCTCATGGATACAGAAGGTTGCGGCGGTGGAATTAGGTTTTTGGCTCCGTATCTGATCTGTCGGGGGTACGTAGGTATATATAGGAGGAAGGAGTACGTCGGTGGAGCAACAGGGTGCCCACGAGGTAGGGAGGCGCGCCTAGGGGGGAGGGCGTGCCCCCCACCCTCGTGACCTCCTCGGTTGTTCCTTGGAGCAGGGTCCAAGTCTCCTGGATCACGTTCGGTGAGAAAATCACGTTCCCGAAGGTTTCATTCCGTTTGGACTCCGTTTGATATTCTGTTTCTTCGAAATACTGAAATAGGCAAAAAACCGCAATTCTGGGCTGGGCCTCCGGTTAAGAGGTTAGTCCCAAAAATAATATAAAAGTGGAAAATAAAGCCCAATATAGTCCAAAACAGTAGATAAAGTAGCATGGAGCAATCAAAAATTATAGATACGTTGGAGACGTATCAGGCATCCCCAAGCTTAATTCCTGCTCGTCCTCGAGTAGGTAAATGATAAAAAAGAATTTTTGATGCGGAGTGATACTTTGGCATAATTTCAATGTAAATCTTCTTAATTGTAGTATGAATATTCAGATCCGAAAGATTCAAGACAAAAGTTCATATTGACATAAAAGTAATAATACTTCAAGCATACTAATCAAAGCAATCATGTCTTCTCAAAATAGCATGGCTAAAGAAAGTTATCCCTACAAAATCATATAGTCTGGCTGTTGCTCTATCTTCATCACACAAAGTATTTAATCATGCACAACCCCGATGACAAGCCAAGCAATTGTTTCATACTTTAGTAATCTCAAACTCTTTCAACTTTCACACAATACATGAGTGTGAGCCATGGACATAGCACTATATGTGGAATAGAATGGTGGTTGTGGAGAAGACAAAAAGGAGAAGATAATCTCACATCAACTAGGCGTATCAACGGGCTATGGAGATGCCCATTAATAGATATCAATGCGAGTGAGTAGGGATTGCCATGCAACGGATGCATAGAGCTATAAATATATGAAATCTCAACAAAAGAAACTAAGTGGGTGTGCATCCAACTTGCTTGCTCACGAAGACCTAGGGCACTTTGAGGAAGCCCATCATTGGAATATACAAGCCAAGTTCTATAATGAAAAATTCCCACTAGTATATGAAAGTGACAACATATGAGACTCTCTATCATGAAGATCATGGTGCTACTTTGAAGCACAAGTGTGGTAAAAGGATAGTAGCATTGTCCCTCCTCTCTTTTTCTCTCATTTTTTATTTTTATTTTTTATTTGGGCCTTTTCTCTCTCTCTTTTTTGGCCTTTTTTATATATTTCGTCCGGAGTCTCATCCCGACTTATGGGGGAATCATAGTCTCCATCATACTTTCCTCGCTGGGACAATGCTCTAATAATGATGATCATCACACTTTTATTTTTCTTACAACTCAACAATTACAAACTCGATACTTAGAACAAAATATGACTCTATATGAATGCCTCCGGCGGTGTACCGGGATATGCAATGAATCAAGAGCGACATGTATGAAAATTATGAAGGTGGCCTTGCCACAAATACAATGTCAACTGCATGTTCATGCAAAAAGCAATATGACAAAAGTAATGTGTGTCATATGAACGGAACGGTGGAAAGTTGCATGGCAATATATCTCGGACTGGCTATGGAAATGCCATGATAGGTAGGTATGGTGGCTGTTTTGAGGAAGGTATATGGTGGGTGTATGATATGGGCGAAAAGTGCGCGGTATTAGAGAGGCTAGCAATGGTGGAAGGATGAAAGGGTGTGTATAATCCGAAGGGTGGAAGGGTGAAAGAAGTCATGCACTTGTTGCAAAAATTTAGAAGTCATCAAAAACCAAAGCACTACACGCATAATCCTAGGGGGATAGATTGGTAGGAAAAGACCATCGCTCGTCCCCGACCGCCACCCATAAGGAAGACAATCAATAAATAAAATTGTGCTCCAACTTCATCACAAAGCGGTTCACCATACGTGCATGCTACGGGAATCACAAACTTCAACACAAGCATTCTTTAAATTCATAATCACCCCAACTAGCATTGCTTTGATATTATCACCTCCATATCTCAAAACAATTATCAAGCATCAAACTTATCTTAGTATTCAACGTACTCAAAAGAAAGGTTCACATATCCTAAATACCAAGTATATTAACATTTAAGCAAATTACCATGCTATTAACAACTCTCAAAATAATCTAAGTGAAGCATGAGAGATCAATAGTTTCTTTAAAACAAATCCACCACGTGCTCTAAAATATTTAAGTGAAGCACTAGAGCAAAAATTATCACGCTCAAAAGGTATAAGTGAAGCACTATCAGCAAAACTATCAAGCTCAAAAGATATAAGTGAAGCATATAGAGTATTCTAGTAAAATTCCAATTTGTGTATGGCTCTCTCAAAAGGTGTGTACAGCAAGGATTATTGTGGTAAACTAACAAGCAAAGACGCAAATAATACAAGACGCTCCAAGCAAAACACATAACATGTGGTGAATAAAAATATAGCTCCAAGTAAATTACCGATGGAAGTAGACGAAAGAGGGGATGCCTTCCGGGGCATCCCCAAGCTTTGAATTTTTGGTGTCCTTGGATTATCTTGGGGGTGCCATGGGCATCCCCAAGCTTAGGCTCTTGCCACTTCTTGTTCCATAATCCATCAAAAGAATTCACCCAAAACTTGAAAACTTCACAACACAAAACTCAATAGAAATCTCGTGAGCTCCGTTAGTGAAAGAAAACAAAAGACTACTTTAAGGTAACGTAATGAACTAATTCTTTATTTATATTGGTGTTAAACCCACTGTATTCCAACTTCCTTATGGTTTATAAACTAATTTATTAGCCATAGATGCATTGAAATAAGCAAACAACACACGAAAAACAGAATTTGTCAAAAACAGAACAGTCTGTAGCAATCTGTAACTAACGCAAATTTCTGGAACTCTAAAAATTCTACCAAAATAGGACGTACTGGACAGTTTGTTTATTGATCAGAAGAAAAACGAATAAATGCTAAAGCACGTTTCTCTGATTTACTGAATTTTTTCTCGTGAGCGCAAAGTTTCTGTTTTTCAGCAGAATCAAATCAACTATCATCGTAGGTTATCCTATAGGTTCTAGTTGGCACAAACACTAATTAAAACATAAAGCAACATCTAACCAGAGGATAGATGGATTATTTATTCCTAAATAGAAGCAAAAAAATAAATAATAAAAAATAAAATTTGGTTACCTCCCAACAAGCGCTATCGTTTAACGCCCCTAGCTAGGCATAAAAGCAAGGATAGATCTAGGTTTTGCCATCTTTGGTAGGCAATCCATAAGTGGCTCTCATGATAGATTCATAAGGTAATTTTATTTTCTTTCTAGGGAAGTGTTCCATGCCCTTATTTAAGGGAAATTGGAATCTAATATTCCCTTCCTTCATATCAATAATCGCACCAATCGTTCTAAGGAAAGGTCTACCAAGAATAATAGGACATGAAGGATTGCAATCTATATCAAGAACGACAAAATCTACGAGCACATATTTCCTATTTGAAACAATAAGAACATCATTAATTCTTCCCATAGGCTTTTTAATACTGGAATCCGCAAGATGCAAGTTTAGAGAGCAATCTTCGAAGTCACGGAAATCTAGCAAATCACACAAAGTTTTGGGAATAGTGGAGACACTAGCACCCAAATCACACAAAGCATGAAACTCATAATCTTTAATTTTAAATTTAATAGTAGGTTCCCACTCATCATAGAGTTTTCTAGGGATAGAAACTTCCAACTCAAGTTTTTCTTCATAAGATTGCATCAAGGCATCAACAATGTGTTCGGTAAAGGCCTTATTTTGACTATAAGCATGAGGAGAATTTAGCACGGATTGCAACAGGGAAATACAACCAATCAAAGAGCAATTTTCATAATTAAATTCCTTGAGATCCAAAATAGTGGGTTTAGCAACATCTAGGTTTTTATTTCTTTCAATCCTACTTTCATCAATTTCATCATCAAGGTCTAAAAACTCCGAATTCTTAAAACGCCTTCTAGGTAAAGGAAGATCATATTCAGTTTCATCAAGATTCATATTGCAAAACAAAGATTTAATGGGGGACACATCAATAACTTTTAGATCTTCATCTTGATTTTCATAGGAATTGGAAGAACACACTTTAATAAAGGCATCTTTGGAAGCACGCATCCTAGAGGTTCTTTCTTTGCACTCATCAATGGAAATTCTCATGTCTTTGAGGGACTCATTGATATCATCCTTAGGAGGAATATATCTAAGCTTTAAAGAATCAATTTCAAGAGAAATTCTATCAACGTTTCTAGCTAAATCATCAACTTTAAGCAATTTCTCTTCAAGCAAAGCATTAAAATTCTTTTGTGAATTCATAAACTCCTTAACACTACTCTCAAATTCAGAGGGCATCTTATTAAAATTTCCATAAGAGTTGTTGTAGGAATTTCGATAATTATTAGAAGGATTACTAGGATAAGGCCTAGGATTAAAATTACCTCTATACGCGTTATTTCCAAAACTATTCCTACCAACAAAATTCACATCCATAGATTCATTATTATTCTCAATAAAAGTAGATAAAGGCATATCATTGGGATCAAGAGAAGTATTTTTAGTAGCAAACATCTTCATAAGTTCATCCATCTTTTCACTCAAACATTGATTTCTTCTATAGCATGCACTTTTTTACTAGAAGATCTTTCGGTGTGCCACTGAGAATAATTAGCCATAATATTATCAAGTAATTTTGTAGCATCTCCTAACGTAATTTCCATAAACGTGCCTCCCGCGGCCGAATCTAAAAGATTTCTGGAAGCAAAATTCAATCCGGCATAAAATTTTTGTATGATCATCCATAACTCCAAACCATGAGTAGGGCAATTGCGAAGCATCAATTTCATTCATTCCCAAGATTGGGCAACATGCTCATGATCAAGTTGTTTAAAATTCATAATATCGTTCCTAAGAGTGATGATCTTAGCGGGAGGAAAATACTTAGAGATAAAAGCATCTTTCCACTTGTTCCAAGAATCAATACTATTTTTAGGCAAAGACGAAAACCAAACTTTAGCACGATCTCTAAGTGAAAACGGAAATAAATTCAATTTGACAATAGTATTATCCGTATCTTTCTTCTTTTGCATATCACACAAATCAACAAAATTGTTTAGATGAGTAGCGACATCTTCACTAGGAAGGTCGGCGAATTGATATTTCATAACAAGATTTAGCAAAGCGGTATTGATTTCACAAGACTCATCATTATTAAGAGGAGCAATCGGAGTACTAAGGAAATCATTATTATTGGTATTCGAGAAGTCACACAATTTGGTATTATCTTGCGCCATGGCAACAAGTAATCCAACACACAAGCAAACAAAGAAGCAAACGAGAAAAAGACGAAAGGGAAAGAGAGGAGGAGATTGGGAAAGAGAGGGCGTATAAAACTACAAAGGGTGAAGTGGGGGAGAGGAAAACGAGAGGCAAATAATGTAACATGAGAGATAGGGATTGTGATGGGTACTTGGTATGGTTGACTTTTGCGCAAACTCCCCGGCAACGGCGCCAGAAATTCTTCTTGCTACCTCTTGAGCACTGCGTTGGATTTCCCCGAAGAGGAGGGGATGATGCAGTAAAGTAGCGTAAGTATTTCCCTCAGTTTTTGAGAACCAAGGTATCAATCCAGTAGGAGATCATGCACGAGTCCCTGTACCTACACAAAACCATAGCTACTCGCAACCAACGCGATTAGGCATTGTCAATCCCTTCATGGTCACTTACGAGGGTGAGATCTGATAGAGATGATAAATAATATTTTTGGTATTTTTGATATAGAGATGCAAAGTGAAAAGTAAAAGGCAAGGTAAAAACAAAGCAAGTATTAAAGTAATGGAGATTGATATGATAAGAATAGACCCGGGGGCCATAGGTTTCACTAGTGGCTTCACTCAAGAGCATAAGTATTCTACGGTCGGTGAACAAACTACTGTTGAGCAATTGACAGAATTGAGCATAGTTATGAGTATATCTAGGTATGATCATGTGTATAGGCATCACGTCCGAGACAAGTAAACTGAATCTATTCTGCATCTACTACTATTACTCCACTCATCGACCGCTATCCAGCATGCATCTAGAGTATTAAGTTAAAAACAAAGTAATGCCTTAAGCAAGATGACATGATGTAGAGGGATAAATTCATGCAATATGATAAAAAACCATCTTGTTATCCTCGATGGCAACAGTACAATACGTGCCTTGCTGCCCCTACTGTCACTGGGAAAGGACACCGCAAGATTGAACCCAAAGCTAAGCACTTCTCCTATTGCAAGAACTACCAATCTAGTTGGCCAAACCAAATGGATAATTCGAAGAGACTTGCAAAGATAACTCAATCATACATAAAATAATTCATAGAAGATTCAAATATTATTCATAGATAAGCTAGATCATAAACCCACAATTCATCGATCTCAACAAACACACCACAAAAAGAAGATTACATCAAATAGATCTCCACAAGAGAGGGGGAGAACATTGTATTGAGATCCAAAAAGACAGAAGAAGCCATCTAGCTACTAACTATGGACCCGAAGGTCTGAGGTAAACTACTCACACTTCATCGGAGAGGCTATGTGGTGTTGATGTAGAAGCCCTCCGTGGTGGATGCCCCCTCCGGTGGAGCTCCGGAACAGGCCCCAAGATGGGATCTCATGGATACAGAAGGTTGCGGCGGTAGAATTAGGTTTTTGGCTCCGTATCTGATCTGTCGGGGGTACGTAGGTATATATAGGAGGAAGGAGTACATCGGTGGAGCAACAGGGGGCCCATGAGGTAGGGGGCGCGCCTAGGGGGGAGGGCACGCCCCCCACCCTCGTGACCTCCTGGGTTGTTCCTTGGAGCAGGGTCCAAGTCTCCTGGATCACATTCGGTGAGAAAATCACGTTCCCGAAGGTTTCATTCCGTTTGGACTCCGTTTCGAAATACTGAAATAGGCAAAACAACAATTCTGGGCTGGGCCTCCGGTTAATAGGTTAGTCCCAAAAATAATATAAAAGTGGAAAATAAAGCCCAATATAGTCCAAAACAGTAGATAAAGTAGCATGGAGCAATCAAAAATTATAGATACGTTGGAGACGTATCAATCAATGCAGTTGTTGTTGTCATACAACTTCACGATCCGTCCAGATCAAGCACCGAATGCATGTCACCTCCGCGTTCAGCACACGTTCAGCTCGATGACGTCCTTGCCTTCTCGATCCAACATGAGAGGCGAAGTTGTAGATGAGTTCCGGCAGCATGATTGTGTGATTACAGTGGTGGTGAAACTATTCCACAGGGCTTCGCCAAGCACAATGGTTAAAAGTGCAGGACACACAGGAGGGAGAGGGGGCGTCGACACACGGCTTGGGAATTCGTGGTGAGTGGCGCCCTCAACCCTCATGTCATATATATAGGTGGAGGGGGAGGGGAGGCAGCCCTAGGCGCACCCAAGGGGGCGTCAGCCGCCCTAGGGTGCCTGTCCTAGGCGCCCCCTTCCTTCTTGGCACGTGGGGGGAAAGGAAAGGGGGCCAGTTGCCTTATGGCGCCTCCCCTTCCTTCTCCCTTGCATGGAGAAAGGCTGGAGTGGGTCAACCCCTCCTCTTTCCTTCTCTAGGGCCAGCGGCCAGGAGGTGGGCACGCGAGCCCCCTTGTTGGCTAGTGTGCTATTGGGGAACGTTGCATGGAAAACCAAATTTTCTACGGACACGCGAGATCTATCCATGGATAGGCATAGCTACGAGAGGGGCATATTATCTTCATACCCTTGAAGATCGCTAAGCGGAAGCATTTATCAACACGGTTGATGTAGTCGTACACCTTCACGATCCGTCCCGATGAAGTACCGAACATATGACACCTCCGCGTTCAGCACACGTTTAGCTCGATGACATCCTCTCCTACTTGATCCAGCAAGAGGGGCGAAGTAGTAGATGAGTTCCGACAGCACGACAACGTGGTGATGGTGGTGGTGAAGAACAATCTCCGCAGGGCTTTGCCGAGCACAACCGAAACTATGACGGAGGATAAACTAGAGGGTCGGGGTTGCCGGCACATGGCTTGGTGTATTTTGATGTGTTCCGTGTGCTAGCCCTGCTCCTCTATTTATATGTTGAGGCCTGGGGTCGTAACTTGGAGAAAAAGCCTCCTCAAAGTCAGTTTAGCCCGCAAGGCAAGAGTCCTTCTCCGTCTCCAGGACAGACGCCAGGGTCTTTGGCGTCTGGCCCCAGACGTTCCCTCGCGTCTGCCCCTGGCCTTCGCAAAACTGCCTTTTGCTCCTTCCAAAACCCTCATGGGCTTTACCCCTTGGCCCAAATAAAGTGTTATCATACTCGAACATTTCGGGAAGCATCCAAAACCCTTTCCGGTGAATTCCGGAACCCTTCCGAAGACAAAACACTATTATCCCATATATTAATATTTACCTCCGGTCTATTCCGGAGCTCCTCGTCATATCCGTGGTCTTATCCGGGAATCCGAACAACATTCGGACACCAACATACTTAACTCATATAATACTATATCGTCAATGAAAGTTAAGTGCGTGGACCCTACGGGTTCGAGAATGATGTAGACATGACCGAGACGCTTCTCATGTCAATAACCAATAGCGGGAACTAGATGCCCATATTCGTTCCTACATATTCCACTAAGATCTTTATCGGTCAAACATTTCTAATAACATACGTAGTTCCCTTTGTCTATAGGTATGTTACTTGCCCGAGATTCGATCGTCGGTATCTCCATACCTAGTTCAATCTCGTTAGCGGCAAGTCTCTTTACTAATTTCGTAATACATCATCCTGTGACTAACTCCTTAGTCACTTTGCTTGCAAGCTTCTTATGATGTTGTATTACTAAGAGGGCCCAGATATACCTCTCCATCGTATGGAGTGACAAATCCTAGTCTCGATCCATGCGAACTCAACAGACACCTTCGGAGATACCTGTAGAGCACCTTTATGATCACCCAATTACGTTGTGATGTTTGATGGCACACAAGGCATTCCTCCAGAGTCGAGGAGTTGCATGATTCATGGTCGAAGAAACATGTATTTGACATTAATAAAGCAGTAGCAATAAATTGAACGATTATATGCTATGCTAACAGTCGGGTCTTGTCCATCACATCATTCTCCTAATGACGTGATCCCATTATCAAATGACAACTCATGTCTATTGTTAGGAAACCTTAACCATCTTTGATCAATGAGCTAGTCTAGTAGAGGCTCACTAGGGACATGATATTTGCTTATGTATCCACACATGTATTTATGTTCCCGGTCAACACAATTCTAGCAGGAACAATAAATCTTTATCATGATTAAGGAAATATAGTAATAACCATATTATTATTTCCTTTAGGGCATATTTCCATCAGTCTCCCACTTGCACTAGAGTCAATAGTCTAGTTCACATCGCCATGTGATTAACACCCAAAGAGTTCACTAGAGTCAATAATCTAGTTCACATCGCAATGTGATTAACACTCAAAGAGTTCTAAGGTATGATCATGTTTTTCTTGTGAGAGAGTTTTTTAGTCAACGGGTCTTCAACATTCAGATCCGTGTGTAATTTGCAAATATCTATGTCTACAATGCTCTGCATAGAGCTACTCAGCTAATTGCTCCCACGTTCAATACGTATCCAGGTTGAGACTCAGAGTCATCTGGATCATTATCAAAGCTTGCATCAACGTAGCCCTTTACGATGAACTCTTTATCGCCTCCATAACCGAGAAACATTTCCTTTGTCTTCTTTAGGTACCCAAGGATAATTTTGATCACTGTGCAGTGATCTACTCTTGGATCACTATTGTACCTCCTTGCCAGACTTATGGCAAGGCACACATCAGGACCGGTACACAACATGTTATCATCTCTCTATCTTCTGTCGTGGTCGGGTTTTGAGTCTTACTCAATTTCACACCTTCCAATACAGACTCCTTCTTTGACTGATCCATTTGAACTCTTCAAAATCATGTCAAGGTATGTACTCATTGAAAGTCTTATCAAGCATCTTGATCTATCATTGTAGATCTTGATGCCCAATATGTAAGATCTTCACCGAGGTCTTTCATTGAAAATTCCTTATTCAAATATCCTTTTATGCCTATCTAGAAATTCTATATCATTTGCAATCAGCAATATGTCATCCACATATAATATTATAAATGCTACAGAGCTCCCACCCACTTTCTTGTAAATACAGGCTTCACCATAAGTCTGTATAAAACCAAAGCTTTGATCACCTCATCAAAGCGTTTATTCCAGCTCTGTTATGCTTGCACCGGTCCATAGCTAGATGGGTAACTGGAGCTTGCACACTTTGTTAGCACCTTTAGGATCGACAAAACCTTATGGTTGCATCATATACAACTCGTCTTTAAGAAACCCGTTAAGGAATGCAGTTTTGATGTCCAGTTGCCAAATTTCATAATCATAAAATGCAACATTTGCTAACATGATTCAGACAGGCTTAAGCATCGCTATGGGCGAGAAAGTCTCATCGTAGTCAACCCCTTGAACTTGTCAAAAACCTTTTGAGACAAGTCGAGTTTTGTAGACAGTGATATTACAATCAGCATCTGTCTTCCTCTTGAAGATCCATTTATTCTCAATGGCTTGCTGATCATCGGGCATATGCACCAAAGTCCACATTTTGTTCTCATACGTGGATCCTGGTACGTCTCCAACGTATCTATAATTTTTTATTGTTCCATGTTGTTATATTGTCATTCTTGGATGTTTTACAATCATTTTTTAGCAACTTTATATCATTTTTTGGGACTAACCTATTCACATAGTGCCTAGTGCAAGTTGCTGTTTTTGCTTGTTTTTTTACTTCTCAGAATATCAGTACCAAATGGAGTGCAAACATTACAAAACTTTTTGGAGAATTTTTCTGGACCAGAAGACACCTGTTGGGCCAAAGAAGTACCAGAGGGGGGCTCCAAGGGCAGCATGATAACCCACAAGTATATGGTATCGTTTGTAACCTTCTTCGATAAATAAGAGTGTCGAATCCAATGAGGAGCTAAAGGTAGAACAAATATTCCCTCAAGTTCTATCGACCACCGATACAACTCTACAAACACTTAACTTTTGCTTTACCTAAAACAAGTATGAAACTATTTTTCAAGAATATAACTACAAGTACTTTGTGACAATAAAACTATGAATAAATTGCAAGGTAGTAAAAGTGGATAGCTATTGTCAACAAGAAAGTCATTTGTCCCTAGGCAATCGATAACAAGTACCAGTAATCATTCTTGTAATTCTATATGAGGGAGAGACATGAGCTAACATACTTTCTCTACTTGGATCATATTCACTTATGATTGGAACTCTAGCAAGCATCCACAACTACTAAAGATCATTAAGGTTGTGAAACCCAACCATAGCATTAAGTATCAAATCCTGTTTATCCCATACGCAAAAACCCACCTACTCGTGTTTAAGCTTATGTCACTCTCGCAACCCACCATAAGCGAATCATGAACGTATTGCAACACCCTACAGCGGGGATCCCTCACGTTTGCGCGAGACGGAGGGCACCATAGGACAACATCATAAATAAGATATACAATCATACCAACCAAGATCACGATTAACCCAGAAGAAAAAACGGATCTACTCAAACATCATAGGATAACCATCACTACTAGAAAAACAACTATAGCCAATATGGACACTAATGACGCACTATAGATGTGGTGCACCATTACTATTTAGTAATGGCGCACCATGTGTAGGTGCGCCATTAGTAACCAAAACAGTAATGGCGAACCAGGTGAAAAGTGCGCCATTACTAAGTTTGACCAAGGTTTGACCCAGTCATACACATAGTTCTGGCACAACTTAGTAATGGCACACCATTACAAAGTGTGCCATTACTATGTGTATGACTGGGTCAAACCTTGGTCAAACTTAGAAATGGTGCACTTTGCATAGGTGCGCCATTACTATGTCAAACTTAGTAATGGCGCACCTATACAAAGTGTGCCATTACTAACTTTGACCAAGGTTTGACCAAGTCGTACACATAGTAATGGCGCACTTTGTGAAGGTGTGCCATTACTAACTTTCTAGGTGGCTGAAAATTTCACCAAATGCACCCCCCCTGTGGACCGCTGATACGTTCATTTTGCATCATTCTTTTATATCAACATTTATTGCATTATGGGCTGTTATTACACATTATATATCAATACTTATGGCTATTCTCTCTTATTTTATAAGGTTTATCATGAAGAGGGGGAATGCCGGCAGCTGGAATTCTGGCTGGAAAAGGAGCAAACGTTGGAAACCTATTCTGCACTGCTCTAAAAAGACCTGTAACTCCACGAAACTTATTTTTGGAATTAATAAGAATTATTGAGCGGAAGAAACACCTCAGGGGGCCCACACCCTGGCCAGGAGGGTGGGGGGCGCGCCCACCCCTACTGGGCGCGCCCTCCTGTCTCATGGCCCCCCTGGTGGCCCTTCGGTGTCTATCTTCTGCTATATGAAGGCTTTTACCCTGGAAAAAATCAGGGGCAAGCTTATAGGAAGAAACTCCGCCACCACGAGGCGGAACCTTGGCGGAACCAATCTAGAGCTCCGGCAGGGCTTTTCTACCGGGGACACTTCCCTCCGGGAGGGGGAAATCATCACCATCGTCATCACCAACGATCCTGCCATCAGGAGAGGGTCAATCGCCATCAACATCTTCACCAGCACCATCTCCTCTCAAACCCTAGTTCATCTCTTGTATCCAATCTTGTATCCGAAACCACAAATTGGTACATGTGGGTTGCTAGTAGTGTTGATTACTCCTTGTAGTTGATGCTTATTGGTTTACTTGGTGGACGATCATATGTTCAGATCCTTAATGCATATTATTACTCTTCTGATTATGAACATGAATATGCTTTGTGAGTAGTCACGTTTGTTCCCCAGGACATGGGTGAAGTCTTGCTATTAGTAGTCATGTGAATTTGGTATTCGTTCGATATTTTGATGAGATGTATGTTGTCTTTCCTCTAGTGGTGTTATGTGAACGTCGACTACATGACACTTCACCATTATTTGGGCCTGGAGGAAGCATTGGGAAGTAATAAGTAGATGATGGGTTGCTAGAGTGACAGAAGCTTAAACCCTACTTTATGCGTTGCTTCGTAAGGGGCTGATTTGGATCCATATGTTTAATGTTGTGGTTAGGTTTACCTTAATACTTCTTTTGTAGTTGCGGATGCTTGCAATAGGGGTTAATCATAAGTGGGATGCTTGTCCAAGTAAGGGCAGTACCCAAGCACCGGTCCACCCACATATCAAATTATCAAAGTGCCAAACGCGAATCATATGAGCGTGATGAAAACTAGCTTGACGACAATTCCCACGTGTCCTCGGGAGCTCTTTTCTCGTTATAAGAAATTGTCCAGGTTTATCCTTTGCTACAAAAAGGATTGGGCCACCTTGCTGCACTTTATTTACTTTCATTGCTAATTACTCGTTACAATTTATCTTATCACAAAACTATCTATTACCTACAATTTCAGTGCTTGCAGAGAAAACCTTACTGAAGACCGCTTATCATTTCCTGCTGCTACTCGTTGGGTTCGACACTCTTACTTATCAAAAGGACTAGGATAGATCCCCTACACTTGTGGGTCATCAAGACTCTTTTCTGGTGCCTTGGTGAGTGGAACTTGGTAAGGAAACATTTATATAGTGTGCTAAAATTTTCTGTTACTTGTCAATATGGAAACTAATCCTTTAAGGGGCTTGTTTGGGGCATCTTCGCCGCGACAAGTGGAGCAAAGAGTTGCTCCTCAACCTACTGAACCTACTGAAAAATGTTTACTATCAAATTCCTTTGGGTATGATAGAGAAACTGCTGGCTAATCCATTTGCAGGAGATGGATCATTGCATGCCGATTTACACCTTATCTTTGTGGATGAAGTTTGTGGATTATTTAAGCTTGCAGGTATTCCCGATGATGTTGTCAAAAGGAATGTCTTCCCATTATCTTTGAAGGGAGACACATTGATATGGTATAGGCTATGTGATGATACGGGATCTTGGAATTATAAACGACTGAAGTTGGAATTTCATCAGAAGTTCTATCCTATGCATCTTGTTCATCGTGATCGTAATTACATATATAATTTCTGGCCTCGTGAAGGAGAAAGCATCGCTCAAGCTTGGGGGAGTCTTAAGTCAATGTTATATTCATGCCCCAATCATGAGCTTTCCAGAGAAATGATCATTCAAAAATTTTATGCTCGGCTTTCTCTCAATGATCGCAACATGCTCGATACTTCCTATGCTGGTTCTTATATACTGAAGACTATTGAATTCAAATGGGACTTATTGGAAAGAATTAAATGCAACTCTGAAGATTGGGGTTCCAACGAAGGTAAGGAGTCAGGTATGCCACCTAAGCTTGATTGTGTTAAATCTTTTATGGACATCGATGTTTTTCATGGATTTAGCGCTAAATATGGAATTGACTCTAAGATAGTAGCTTCTTTCTGTGAATCTTTTGCTACTCATGTTGATCTCCCTAAGGAGAAGTGGTTTAAATATAATCCTCCCATTGAAGTAAAAGTAGTTGCACCTATTACAGTTGAAGAAAAGACGATTACTTATAATGATCCTATTGTTCCTACTACTTATGTTGAGAAACCACCTTTTCCTGTTAGAATGAAGGATCATGCTAAAGCTTCAACTGTTGTTCGTAAGAGTAATACTAGAACTTATACACCTCCTGAGCAAATTAAAGTTGAACCTAGTATTGCTATGGTTAAAGATCTCTTGGATGATAATTTAGATGGGCATGTTATTTATTTCTGTGATGAAGCTGCTAATATTGCAAAACCAGATGCTAAGATACATAGACTATCGTAGGCATGCGTATTATTTCTATTAAAATAGGCTTATGTGATATGGGTGCTAGTGCTAGTGCAATACCCTATGACTTATATAAAGAAATTATGCATGATATTACACCAGCTAAGTTGGAAGATATTGATGTTACAATTAAGCTTGCCAATAGATATACTATTAAACCTTTTGGGATTGTTAGAGATGTTGAAGTCTTGTGTGGGAAGGTCAAATACCCCACTGATTTTCTTGTTCTTGGTTCTCCACAAGATGACTTTTGTCCCATCATATTTGGTAGACCCTTCTTGAACACTGTTAATGCTAAGAATGATTGTGAAAAGGATGTTGTTATGATTGGCTTGGATGATATGACTCATGAGTTTAATTTTGCTAAATTTCGTAGACAACCCCATGATAAAAAATTGCCTAGTAAAGATGAAATAATTGTTCTTGCTTCTATTGCCGTGCCTCCTACTGATCCGTTAGAACAATATTTGCTAGACCATGAAAATGATGTGTTTATGAAAGAAAGAAGGGAAATAGATGAAGTGTTCCTAAAACAGGAACCTATCCTGAAACATAACCTTCCCATTGAAATCCTAGGGGATCCTCCTCCACCCAAGGGTGATCCCGTGTTTGAGCTCAAACCATTACCCGATAATCTTAAATATGCTTATCTTGATGAAAATAAGATATATCCTATTATTATTAGTGCTAACCTTTCAGAGTAGCATGAGGAAAGATTATTGAAAACTCTGAAGAAACATCGTGCTGCTATTGGATATACTCTGGATGATCTTAAGGGCATTAGTCCTACTCTATGCTAACACAAAATTAAAGTGGAAAAAGATACCAAACCAGTTAGAGATCCTCAACGAAGATTAAATCCTAAGATGAAAGAAGTGGTAAGAAATGAGATACTAAAGCTCCTCGAGGCAGGTATAATTTATCCCATTGCTGATAGTGAATGGGTAAGCCCTGTCCATTGTGTCCCTAAAATGGGAGGTATTACTGTTGTTCCTAATGATAAAGATGAATTGATTCCGCAAAGAATTATTACAGGTTAGAGGATGGTAATTGATTTCTGTAAATTAAATAAAGCTACTAAGAAAGATCATTACAATTACCTTTTATTGATCAAATGCTAGAAAGACTATCCAAACATACACATTTCTGCTTTCTGGATGGTTATTCTAGTTTCTCTCAAATACCTGTGTCAGCGGAAGATCAATCAAAAACTACTTTTACTTGCCCTTTCGGCACTTTTGCTTATAGACGTATGCCTTTTGGTTTATGCAATGCACCTGCTACCTTTCAAAGATGCATGATGGCTATATTCTCTAATTTTTGTGAAAAGATTTGTGAGGTATTCATGGTGACTTCTCAGTCTATGGATCTTCTTTTGATGATTGCTTGAGCAACCTTGATCGAGTTTTGCAGAGATGTGAAGACACTAGTCTCGTCTTGAATTGGGAAAAGTGCCACTTTATGGTTAACGAAGGCATTGTCTTGGGGCACACAATCTCCGAGAGATGTATTGAAGTTGATAAAGCTAAAGTTGATGCTATTGAAAAGATGCCATGTCCCAAGGACATAAAAGGCATAAGAAGTTTCCTTGGTCATGCCGGTTTTTATAGGAGGTTCACTAAGGACTTTTCTAAAATCTCTAGGCCTCTGACTAATCTATTGCAAAAAGATATTCCTTTTGTCTTTGATGATGATTGTGTAGAAGCATCTTAAATATTTAAGAAAGCTTTGATAACTGCACCTATTGTTCAGCCACCTGATTGGAATTTACCTTTTTGAAATTATGTGTGATGCTAGTGATTATGCTGTAGGTGTTGTTCTAAGGCAAAGAGATGATAAGAAATTGAATGTTATTCAGTATGCTAGTAAGACTCTTGATACTGCCTAGAGAAATTATGCTACTACTGAAAAATAATTCTTAGCAGTTGTGTTTGCATGTGATAAGTTTAGACCTTATATTGTTGATTCCAAAGTTACTATTCACACTGATCATGCTGCTATTAAATATCTTGTGGAAAAGAAAGATGCTAAACCTAGACTCATTAGATGGGTTCTCTTGCTCCAAGAATTTGATTTGCATATTATTGATAGAAAGGGAGCTGAGAACCCCGTTGTAGACAACTTGTCTAGGTTAGAGAATGTTCTTGATGACCCACTGCCTATTGATGATAGCTTTCCTGATGAACAATTAGCAGTCATTAATTCTTCTTGTACTTCTCCTTGGTATGCTGATTATGCTAATTACATTATTGCTAAATTTATACCACCTAGTTTCACATACCAGCAAAAGAAAAAGTTCTTTTATGATTTAAGACATTACTTCTGGGATAACCCACACATTTATAAAGGAGTAGATGGTGTTATTAGACATTGTGTACCTGAGCATGAACAGGAACATATCCTACGCAAGTGTCACTCTGAATCATATGGAGGACACCACGCTGGAGACAGAATTGCACATAAGGTATTGCAATCCGTTTTTTATTGGCCTACTCTCTTCAAAGATGCTCGTAAGTTTGTCTTGTCTTGTGATGAATGTCAAAGAATTGGTAATATTAGTAGACGTCAAGAAATGCCTATGAACTATTCTCTCGTTATTGAACCATTTGATGTTTGGGGCTTTGATTATATGCGACCTTTTCCTGCCTCTAATGGATATACACATATTTTAGTTAATGTTGATTACATTACTATGTGGGTAGAAGCTATTCCAACTAGTAGTGCTGATCATAACACTTCTATTAAAATGCTTAAAGAGGTTATTTTTCCGAGGTTTGGAGTCCCTAGATATCTTATGACTGATGGTGGTTCACATTTTATTCATGGTGCTTTTCGTAAGATGCTTGCTAATTATGATGTTAATCATAGAATCGCATGTCCTTATCACCCGCAGTCTAGTGGTCAAGTAGAGTTGAGCAATAGAGAGCTCAAATTAATTTTGCAAAAGACTATTAATAGATCTAGAAAGAATTGGTCCAAAAAACTTGATGATGCATTATGGGCCTATAGAACTGCATATAAAATTCTATGGGTATGTCTCCGTATAAGATGGATTATGGAAAAGCTTGTCATTTACCTCTAGAACTTGGACATAAAGCATATTGGGCTATCAAAGAGCTCAATTATGACTTCAAACTTGCCGATGAGAAGAGGTTGTTTGATATTAGCTCACTTGATGAATGGAGAACCCAAGCCTATGAGAATGCCAACCTATTCAAAGAAAAAGTCAAATGCTGGCATGATAAAAGGATACAAAAGCATGAGTTTAACATAGTTGATTATGTGTTATTATTCAACTCTCGTTTAAGATTTTTGTGCAGGAAAACTTCTCTCTAAATGGGAAGGTCCTTATGTTATCGAGGAGGTCTATCGTTCTGGTGCCATAAAAATCAACAACTTCGAAGGCACAAGTCCGAGGGTGGTGAACGGTCAAAGAATTAAACATTATATCTCAGGTAATCCTATCAATGCTGAAACTAATATTATTGAAATCGTAACCCCCGAGGAATACATAAGGGACACTTTCCAGAAAGTTTCAGACTCCGAAAAGGAATACGTATGTGGTACGGTAAGTAAACCGACTCCAAAACAATTCTAATGGCAATTTTTATCAGTTTTGGAATATTTAAGAATTTTGGGAAGAAAGAGGCAGTCCGGGAAGGACACGAGGCCTCCATGAGGGTGGGGGGTGCGCCCACCCTTCCTGGGTGCGCCCCCCTGTCTCGTGGCCACCTCGTGTGCCTCCCAGACTCTGTTTTCTTGCATGTTACGTATTTTGGTCAGTAAAATTCATTATATAATCTCCCGAAAGTTTTGACCACCGTATCATGCAAATATCCTCTATTTTCGTTTCGAGCTATTTTATGTTACAGATCTAGAGCATCATGGCATCTCCAAGCGCTCCCAAGGACAAGTTTTTCGAGAGGGTTATCAACCCCTATCTTGCGGAGGTGTTGCAACACACTCAAACCATTGAGATGCGTGAGGGGGTGCTGCACATCCGTGATGTGGAGGGACCAAGGCGTACCAGAAGCGTGGAGACAAAGCTCGAAGCCATGGAGCAACAAGTCTTCAAGTGCCAAGGGATGGTGGAGCGTGGACTCGACGCCAACCAGATGATGATCACGGAGTTCACCAACAACCACAAGCTAGATGCCAAAGTCATTGGGGAAACCATCTTCAAGCTTCAAGATAAAATCGAGCACCTCCAAGCCCAGATCTATGACCTGCAAAACTAGAACTGTGAGTATGAATATAGATTCAAGAGAATGAGTTTGGCTGCAGATTTAAGGATCCCAGAGACTCGATCATCCTTCTATGATGGTGAGCCTATGCCTTGGAAGATGGACGACAAGCCTACATCATCAACAACTCCTACGTCACCACCTCCGAGGACATAATCGCATGGGTATGGGCACTCCCCTTGGCAACTACCAAGCTTGGGGGAGGTGCCCCGGTATCGTATCATCATCACACTCTTATATTTACCATTTTATTTAGTTCAATCCTTTTAGTAGTATCTTGATCTACTAGATTGAAGTTTTGATATCAAGTAGTTTTGAGTTTTGCTTTGTGATCTCTTTATGTAATCAAGTCCATGAGCTATCTATAACAAAGATTAGCGTTGACTCAAGGGCTTTGCTATGTTGCTATGATCTTGAGAATGTAGAAAGAATAAAAGGAGTTCATATTGATCTTATGTATAGTAATGACTTCACACATAGAAAGTATGAGGCATAAAAGTTGTTGAGAGTTGATAAACGTAGTTTTGTCATCGTTGCAATTAATAGGAAGTAATAAGGAAAGAGAGGTTTCACATATAAATATACTATCTTGGACATCTTTTATGATTGTGATCACTCATTAAAGTATGACATGCTAAAGAGTTGATGTTGGACAAGGAGGACAATGTAATGGTTTATGTTTTCTCACATCTTAGTTAAAGTATATTGTCATTGACCTTCCAAACATGTTAGGCTTGCCTTTCCCCCTCATGCTAGCCAAATTCCTAGCACCAAGTAGAGATACTACTTGTGCTTCCAAATATCCTTAAACCTAGTCATGCCATGAGAGTCCACCATTGTGACGCCCCCGTTTCGATCGTACACTAATCATACATGCAAATGTGTACGATCAAGATCAGGGACTCACAGAAAGATATCACAACACAACTCTAGACACAAATAAAATAATACACGCTTTATATTACAATCCAAGGGCCTCGAGGGCTCGAATACAAGCTCGATATAGAAGAGTCATCACAAGCAACAATATCTGAGTACAGACATAAGTTAAACAGGGATGCATTAAGAAGGCTAGCACAAAAGAAACACAATCTAAGAGGCAAGGCCTCCTGCTTGGGTCCTCCTACTACTCCTGGTCTTCGGCGGTCTCCGTGTAGCAGTGTCCGTCGGTGGTGGCATCTGGCTCCGGGGATCCACCATCTGGTTGCATCAACCGGAAAGAAGAAAGAAGGGGGAAAGGGGGTAGCAAAGCAACCGTGAGTACTCATCCAAAGTACTCGCAAGCATCAGATCTATACTAAGTATGCACTGGTATCAAATGGAAGGTTTGTATCGGTGGACTGAACTGCAGAATGCCAGAATAGAGGGGGAAGGCCTAGCCTATCGAAGACTAGCATCTTCACGTAGCTCCTCGCATCTTGCAGCATGTAGAAGAGTAAAGAATAGCAGTTTAATATTTAACAAACATGTTGTAGCATTAATGCCCAGAGATCCTTCCTCGACTCCCTGCGAGAAAGCAATCCCGGAGCCACATATCTTAAGTATCCATATGTAGTTGTATAAGATCAGGATATAAGTCTGAACATCCGTTACTGTGGACACGACTATTAATAGATAATCTTCCTTGTAGGGGTGCACCACGTTTTCCAACACGCTCGTTCACTCTGGCCAGACACACTTTTCTGTCTCAATGCCCGGCCTCGGAAGATCAACACGTCGCAGCCCTACCTAGGCTCAGCAGAGAGGTCCCCGCCGGTCTACATCCTAAGCACTCCGGGGTCTGGGCCCATCGACCGTTGCACTCCGGGTCGTTGTGCGATGAGCCGGGACGAGCTCCACCTCATACTAGATGGCACTGGCCCGACAGGCCCACAATGCTGAACTGGACGTCTGACAAAGCTTCCGCTGATACCACGATGCCGAGGCCCATAACTATTCTCACGTGGTGGTTGGTGCGTAAAGGCCAGAGGCCTACTTAGAACAAATACCCAAACCATAGTGTATTATTAGCTTGCAGAGACGAGCAGAGACTCACGATCGAAAATGACCCCGTCACCCCGTCTCTTGGACTTACGACAAGGGCCTAGAATGCCCGGTCGTGCCACGTCATTATCTTGCGGGTGCTCTCCGGGCCCACTGGACTTTCCCAAAGGTCTCACGTAAAGTCAAGGTAACTATGTGTCTAGACATCAAGGGGAAAACCCGAGGAATCACCCCCGGTGGATTCCACTCAATGTAATCATCAAGGTGAACATAAGAGGGACCACCCTCGAGGTTCACACTTGAGGTGTTGAACGACAGAGCCGTATCGGGAATGGTGAAAGAGGAAATCACCCTCGATGACCATGACCGAATAGGTACACTACAAAATTATCATCAGGAGTGCATAATGAGGGATCACCCTCGGCACTCGATAGTAGCTCTGCAGAGTCGAGCAACAAAAGGGGCGTGATATGATGTGACGTGTCGGGCTCTGGTCATCGATCATGTTGATCGAGTCTTCGATGATGAAGCAGGGGCAACAAGGACAAGTGGGGGTCATTGATGGATCACTAACCAACCTATACTAAGAAGTTTAGGATAAGCAGGTAGGTAACAACAGCAGGTACAAAAGCAGGCTATGCATCAGAATAGGAGCAAACAATAACGGTAACAAAATCTAATGCAAGCATGAGAGTATAGAATGGGCGATATCGGGATGATCAAAAGGGGGGCTTGCCTGGTTGCTCAGACAAGAAGAAGGGTCGTTGTCGACGTAGTCAATCACAGGGGCATCAGCAGTAGTCTCGGGGTCTATCGGAGAGAAGAGGGGGAAGAAACAGTAAATACACGCAATCATACGCATAAGAAGACAATAAGCGGGGCTAGAGGTGTTCTAACGCAGTGCTAGGTGATACTGGCGAAGGGGGGAACATCCAGGAAAGTTTTCCCGGTTCCGAACGTCTGTTAGACAGATGAACCGGAGGGGAATGTTCATCGTTTGCTATGCTAGGGATGTGTGGCGAAAGAGCAGGCCGCGCATTCGGATTCGTCTCGTCGTTCTGAGCAACTTTCATGTATAAAACTTTTTCATCCGAGTTACGGTTTAATTTCTATTAATTTTCAAAGTTTTATTAATATTCTGCAATTTTTATTAATTCGAAAATAATGAGTAAATGCTAGGTGCACCCACATCTGTGTACACAGAAGTGTACGAGAGGGTGATATGTGGGTCCATGGGTCCGAGTTGACCAGTCAACATTTGACTGGTCAACAGGGGGTGGGCCCCCTGTCATAGACTATTTTATTAACTACCTAGTGTAATTAGTTAAAGTAGGTAATTAGCCTATTTAAACGAGATTAAACTAATTAATTAGTTAATCGAATTATTATAAATATTTTAAAACATATATTTTATTTTTTAAACCTGCTTTTTTTAAAGGGTAGGGCATGGGGCCCGCTGGCAGTGGCACCGGGCCAGCCCAGCGGGGCGGGTGTTAACGGGTGCGGGCGCCCGTGTCCGAGGGGCGCTGCGCTCGTGCGTGGGGCGAGGCCACCAGCGACGGGGGAGCCCGCCGGGCGGCGCGGCGAGGTCAATCAGCGGGGGGGGGAGGGGGGGCTCCGGCGGAAGCACTGTGGGGGAGCCTGGTGCGAGCGGGCAGGGCCAGGGCGCGGACGTGGCCAGCTGTGAGCACGAGCTCACAGAGAGCTTCGGCCATGGCGGGGCGGTCGTCCTACGGCGGCGTTGAGTAGTGGAGAAGGGGGAAACGGGAGTGGCTCACCCCAGGGTGGTCGGGGGTGCGCTTGGGGAGGCCGGTTGGAGAGGAGTCGCAGACGCGAGGGCGGGCGACAGGAAGGCGGGATGACGCGGTGGTCGCGGCGTTGCCCGACGCGGAGGAGCGGTGTCGATCCGTCGATGGGGGCTCCGCAGCCTCGTGCTGGTGGGCGGGACCGGCGAGCGACGGCGTGGCAGAGCTTCCGGCCAGGTCGGTGTGGCGAGGGAGGGGGCCGACGGCATGGCAATTGCGACGATGTAGCCGTGGTGGTGCTCGGGCGCGGATGAGATTGGAAGGTGAGAGGAGAGTGAGCGAGGGAGAGAGGGAAATATTTGCGCGGGGATGGGGGAGGTGACGAGGCCAAGGGGGGTCGGCCTTATCCCCTCGACGCCGGCGAGCTGGTGCGGCTGCGTGCGTCGGCCGTGACCCCAGTTGGTTGTACAGGAGAGGGAGAAGACGACCAGGGGATGCAAGTGCTGGGCCGGCTTGGGTGGGGTTCGGTGGGCCGGCTGCTGGGGTGGGTAAAGCCCAGTGGGGTAAGGGGCCTTATCTCTTCTCCTCTTCCCCCTTTTTCTTGCTCTTTTCTTTTTACAAAAAAATGTTTTTGCAATATTTGAGCTCCAAAAAGGATTCGGTAAAATGTGGGACTTGGCCACATAAATACATTGCAATAATTGGCACTGCCACAAAAAGATTGTGAGGCTTTTGAAGTTTGCCACTTTTTTAAATTGAAAAGGCAGTTATTCTATTGCTGTAGCCACTGCCTTAATTTTTTTAGGCCATTTAAACACCTTGCAAAAATGTTGGTTCACCACAAATATTTGTTATGGATTATTTGCCACAAGACGAACATTTTATTTTAGACATTTGAAAACTTTTGTGTTTGACTTGATTTTGAAATTCGAATTTGGACCGGATTCGAACCAACGCGCGTTTAACAACAGTAATCAGGATGACATGGCATCATTAGCAGGGAATTACTGTAGCTTAATTATCCGGGCGTCACAATTCTCCTGCACTACAAGAAATCTCGTCTTGAGATTTAAGGGGTAAAGTAAGGGGGAAAGACTCATAAAGGACGAAGCTCAACACAAGATAGGTACCTGGGGCTATCTCGACGAACATGGCATAGAGGCATCTCTCGAGTTAAAATTCAAGAAAGTAATCGAGAGCAAGGTAAGGAGGAGCAATAAGAAGCTTCAACCGGGTAGGCAATCGTTCGATGTCTGAAACACAGGGTGAAAGGGGTTCAAAGCATCGAGAATAAGTATTGCATCTAATACCAGAACAGATCACAAGAAGTTGGCTCGTGAATTACATACGAAACCAAGCGCGGGGAACAATTTTGGAAGTCAGAGATGTACAGGAGAATCAGGTTTCGATCTTGTGGAACTATGGGCTTTGGGCCCACCATGTGCGTTCAAAGCAAGAAGGCATTACATTTTGCATGATCATGATAGTAAGGTAGGTCAGAGGACAACCTGTCAGTTATGTTGGCCATAACGTTGGTACCAAGGGCGAGGGACGAAGAGAACCATTTCCCTGATTGTTAAGACGAGGCGGATCAATAGGCAAAGTTCTCGTCCATCGGTGGCTACCGGAATGTCACAACAATAGTAACAAGGTCTTACTGATAGAGTTTGTACACCGATGTGTTTACATAAGCAGGGAATTATCATTGCTCAGATAAGATAGGTTACAAGAAAGATTAAACAAAACAATGGAAGGGAAAATTGTGGAGTCGAATCAGTTACCGGTGTTCTTGAGTGTCTAACAACTCAGAACCCGTGGAAAAATTTGAATCGGCGAGAAATAATAGTTGATGAAGAACTCATAAGAAGTTATGCAGTTTCGGGATATTCTCGGGATACCAGAGGGTAATACTTGAAGGTATATCAGTGTAGAGGTTAAACAGGTGAAAAGATCTGAAGAAGGCAAGTACTTCAACTTGTCCGAGAAATGGGATCAAAGAAGAACTATAGGGTCGGAACCATGGTTACAAAGGACCAATTATAGATACAAGATGAACTTATCACAAGGGGATTATCATTATAACAAGAAGCTTCCATGATAAGTTCCACATCGGGTCCATGGGCATGAACACAAAGTTCAAGGTCGACTTCCACTTCTCCAATGCATAACCTTTCATTCACTTCTCCTTTTAGATGAAGCCATAGTAATGAGATTTTACCTGGCATAACACCAGTAGAGTATGACCCGTAGAAGTTTCCGGGTTCACACAGATTATGGAAGGCATAGGTTCAACCCATCAGGGTATCTTAGGAACATATACTATAATCTTCAGGAGTAAATAACTCAAACTCGAAAATAGAGCATGGTTGGGGAAGCAGAGGATACAATTTACCAAGGGCATTATGTATCCGAGGAAAAGCTCACAAGGTGATTGAATATGAAGGGAGCTGTCGGATAAAATTCCAAGAAAGGACCTTGTGGTCCAGAAGGGATCTGATGTGAGTATCGATACTCACCCATAAGAAGAAAGAATGCAAGGATATCAGACTATAGAAACAACTGACTAATTCAGAGCTCAAATGCAATGGAATTATGATTTCCAAAATGGGGGATTGGAAGAAGAGGCTCTGATCAAAGACAATTAAATAGAATAGACATAGATCGACAATCTATTAAGGTTTGATTTGTTGAACACCAGCTCATGTCCGGCGTGACGTCTGAGCCGTATGGAAGAATTCTAACTAGGATTGATGATCGCAAGCATTCGCAAACATATCGAATCAAATTCTCGAAATTACGATGACAAAGGGTGCTAATGAGTATTGCTAGACATATGGAAGTAACCATAATGCCAGCAGATAAATATTAGTAGAGCAATAGTTGGAGAGGATTAACGGAAGATCGGATGGTATTCCAAAGTATCTTATGAATCATATGAACAACTATGGATGAACGGATACTAGGCAAGCGCGAGTAATTATCCATAGGGGATTTTCATGTGGCAAAGAGTTGCAAGGTAGTAGGCTCAACAAATTCTCAGGACAACAGAGAATAACTCGGGGCATCTTGTAATAACAAGAGCAACTAGGGATGAAGGTATGAACGACAATGTAGGTAGTTACTCATAAGGACTTATCGGTGGTAGGGATCGCAAAGGCTAAGGGTACAAGGGTCTCGGGGAAACATCAGAGAGTATCTTCAGAATCTTCTGGTGAAGCGGGCCATCATCTGGAATGAAGGGGCTCTCCGGAAGAAGTATTTACGAGATCCTAGAGTTAGAGTTAACAAAATCATTTAACCCGAATAGAAGAGAGATCATATTCCTAGAGTAAGGACGAGGAATAAAAGATCCTAATACCACCCAATGGAGACGTGGGCCCGTAAGCCACACAGCCATGTTAGTAAATCATTTTTTCCAAGACTAGACTCAACTTCGGCCAAGGAGTTGGAAAGGGGGCTCCTACAGGCAGTCGGCTCTGATACAAACTTGTGACGCCCCGGATTCAATCGTACACTAATCATACACCCAAATGTGTACGATCAACATCCGGGACTCACGGAAAGATACCACAACACAAATCTAGACACAAATAAAAAATACAAGATTTATATTACAAGACAAGGGCCTCGAGGGCTCGAATACAAGCTTGATACACAAGATTCAGCAGAAGCAACAATATCTGAGTACATACATAAGTTAAACAGGGATGCCTTAAAAAGGCTAGCACAAAAGCAACACGATTGAAGAGGCAAGGCCTCCTGCTTGGGTCCTCCTACTACTCCTGGTCTTCGGCGGTCTCCGTGTAGCAGTGTCCGTCGGTGGTGGCATCTGGCTCCGGGGATCCACCATCTGGTTGCATCAACCGGAAAGAAGAAAGAAGGGGGAAAGGGGGTAGCAAAGCAACCGTGAGTACTCATCCAAAGTACTCGCAAGCATCAGATCTATACTAAGTATGCACTGGTATCAAATGGAAGGTTTGTATCGGTGGACTGAACTGCAGAATGCCAGAATAGAGGGGGAAGGCCTAGCCTATCGAAGACTAGCATCTTCACGTAGCTCCTCGCATCTTGCAGCATGTAGAAGAGTAAAGAATAGCAGTTTAATATTTAACAAACATGTTGTAGCATTAATGCCCAGAGATCCTTCCTCGACTCCCTGCGAGAAAGCAATCCCGGAGCCACATATCTTAAGTATCCATTTAAAGTTGTATAAGATCAGGATATAAGTCTGAACGTCCGTTATCGTGGACACGACTATTAATAGATAATCTTCCCTTTAGGGGTGCACCATGTTTTCCAACACGCTCGATCACTCTGGCCGGACACATTTTTCTAGGTCAATGCCCGGCCTCGGAAGATCAACACGTCGCAGCCCTACCTAGGCTTTGCAGAGAGGTCCCTGTCGGTCTACATCCTAAGCACTCCAGGGTCTCGGCCCATCGCCCCTTGCACTTCGGGTCGTTGTGCGACGAGCCGGGACGAGCACCACCTCATACTTGATGGCACTGGCCCGACATGCCCACAATGCTGAACTGGACGTCTGACAAAGCTTCGGCTGATACCATGACGTCGAGGCCCATAACTATTCTCGCGTGGTGGTTGGTGCGTAAAGGCCAGAGGCCAACTCAGAACAAATACCCAAACCATAGTGTATTATTAGCTTGCGGAGACGAGCAGAGACTCATGATCGAAAGTGACCCGTCGCCCCATCTCGTGGACTTACGACAAGGGCCTAGAATGCCTTTCCGTGCCATGTCATTATCTTGCGGGTGCTCTTCGGGCCCGCCCGACTTTCCCAAAGGTCTCACGTAAAGTCAAGGTAACTGTGTGTCCAGACATCAAGGGGGAAACCCGAGGAATCACCCCCGATGGATTCCACTCAATGTAATCATCAAGGTGAATGTAAGAGGGACCACCCTCGAGGTTCACACTTGAGGAGTTGAACGACAGAGCCGTAATGGGAATGGTGAAAGAGGAAATCACCCTAGATGACCATGATCGAATAGCTACACTACAAAATTATCATCAGGAGTGCGTAATGAGGGATCACCCTCGACACTCGATAGTAGCTCTGCAGAGTCGAGCAACAAAAGGGGCATGATGTGATGTAAGATGTCGGGCTCTGGTCATTGATCACATTGATCGAGTCGTCGATGATGAAGCAGGGGCAACAAGGACAAGTGGGGGTCACTGATGGATCACTAACCAACCTATATTAAGCAGTTTAGGATAAGAAGGTAGGTAACAATAGGAGGTACAAAAGAAGGCTATGCATCAGAATAGGAGCAAACAATAACGGTAGCAAAATCTAATGCAAGCATGAGAGTATAGAATGGGCGATATCGGGATGATCAAAGGGGGGCTTGCCTGGTTGCTCAGACAAGAAGGAGGGTTGTCGTCGACGTAGTCGATCACAGGGGCATCAACAGCAGTCTCGGGGTCTACCGGAGAGAAGAGGGGGAAGAAACAGTAAATACACACAATCATATGCATAACAAGACAATAGGAGGGGCTAGACGTGTTCTAACGCAGTGCTAGGTGGTACTGGCGAAGGGGGAAACATCCGGGAAAGTTTTCTCGGTTCTAAACGTTTGTCAGACAGATGAACCAGAGGGGAAAGTTCGTCGTTTGCTATGCTAGGGACGTGTGGCGAACGAATGGGCCGTGTATTCGGATTCGTCTCGTCGTTCTGAGCAACTTTCATGTATAAAACATTTTCATCCGTGTTACGGTTTAATTTCTATTAATTTTCAATGTTTTATTTATATTCTGCAATTTTTATTAATTCGAAAATAATGAGTAAATGCTAGGTGCACCTAGATCTGTGTACACAGAAGTGTACCAGAGGGTGACATGTGGGTCCAGTGGTCCGAGTTGACGAGTCAACATTTGACTGGTCAAAAGGGGGTGGGCACCCCTGTCATAGACTATTTGATTAACTACCTAGTGTAATTAGTTAAAGTAGGTGATTAGCCTATTTAAACGAGATTAAACTAATTAATTAGTTAATATAATTATTATAAATATTTTAAAAACATATATTTTATTTTTTAATCCTGCTTTTTTTAAAAGGGTAGGGCGTGGGGCCCGCTGGAGTGGCACCAGGCCAGCCCAGCAGGGCGGGTGTTAACGGGTGTGGGCGCCCGTGCCCGAGGGGCGCTGCGCTCGTGCGCGGGGCGAGGCCACCAACGACGGGGGAGCCTGCCGGGCGGCGCGGCGAGGTCGGTGAGCCGTGGGGGGAGAGGGGCTCCGGCGGAAGCATGGTGGGGGATCCTGGCGCGAACGGGTAGGGCCAGGGCGCGGCCATGGTCAGCGGTGAGCACGAGCTCACAGAGGGCTTCGGCCATGGCGGGGCGGTCGTCCTACGGCGACGGTGAGTAGGGGAGAAAGGGGAAACGGGAGTGACTCACCCTAGGGAGGTCGGGGGCGCGCTTGGGAGGCCGGTCAAAGAGGAGTCGGGGACGCGAGGGCGGGCGATCGGGAGGCGGGACGACGCGGTGGTCGCGGCGTTGGACGAGCGGAGGAGCGGCGTCGATCCATCGATGGGGGCTCCGCGGCCTCGTGCTGTTGGGCGGGTCCGGTGAGCGACGACGCGGCGGAGCTTCCTGCCAGGTCGCTGTGGCGAGGGAGAGGGCTGAGGGCATGGCAATGGCGACGATGTAGCCGTGGTGGTGCTCGCGCGCGGATGAGATTGGAAGGGGAGAGGAGAGTGAGCGAGGGAGAGAGGGAAATATCTGCGTGGGGAGGGGGAGGTGACGAGGCCGAGGGGGCTCGGACTTATCCCCTCGACGCCGGCGAGCTGGTGCGGATGCGTGCGTCGGCCGTGCCCCCGGTCTGTTGTACAGGAGAGGGAGAAGGCGACCGGGGGAGGCAAGTGCTGGGCCGGCTTGGGTGGGGTTAGGTGGGCCGGCTGCTGGGGTGGGCTAAAGCCCAGTGGGGCAAGTGGGCTTCTCTCTTCTCCTTTTCCCCCTTTTTCTTGCTCTTTTCTTTTTAGAGAAAAATGTTTTTGCAATATTTGAGCTCCAAAAAGGATTCGGTAAAATGTGGGACTTGGCCACATAAATATATTGCAATAGTTGGGACTGCCACAAAAAGATTGTGAGGCTTTTGAAAAAGTTTGCCACTTTTATAAATAGAAAAGGCATTTAATCTATTGCTTTAGCCACGGCCTTAATTGGTTTAGGCCATTTAAACACCTTGCAAAAATGTTGGTTCACCATCAATATTTGTTATGGATTATTTGCCACAAGACGAACATTTTATTTTAGACATTTGAAAACTTTTGTGTTTGACTGGATTTTGAAATTCGAATTTGGACCGGATTCGAACCAACGCGAGTTTAACAACAGTAATCATGTTGATATGGCATCATTAGCAGGGAATTACTGTAGCTTAATTATCCGGGCGTCACAACCATATCTACCTATGGATTGAGTAAGATCCTTCAAGTAAGTTGTCATTGGTACAAGCAATAAAAATTGCTCTCTAAATATGCATGACTTATTAGTGCGGAGAAAATAAGCTTTATACGATCTTGGTATGGAAGCAATAAAAGCGTCGGACTGCATAATAAAGGTCCATATACAAGTGGCAATATAAAGTGACGTTCTTTCATACTAAGATTTTGTGTATCCAACCCTAAAAGCGCATGACAACCTCTGCTTCCCTCTGCGAAGTGCCTATATTCTACTTTATGTATTTTACTTTATGCAAGAGTCAAGGTGATATTCACCTTTCCCTTTTTCATTTTTATCCTTTGGCAAGATCCTCGTGTTTGAAAGATCATGATATATATATCCAATTGGGTGTAAGTTAGCATGGACTATTATTGTTGACATCACCTAAATGTGAATACGTTGGAGGCAACACAATAAGCCCCTATCTTTCTCAGTGTCCGGCTGAAACTCCATAACCACAAGTACTGTGTGCGTGTTAGAAATTGTAGAAGACTACATGATAGTTGAGTATGTGGACTTGCTGAAAAGCTCTATTCTTGACTCTTTCTGATGTTATGATAAATTGCAATTGCTTGAATGGCTGAGATTATATTTTGTTAGCTTCCAATGAAGTTTCTGAACCATACTTGACATTGTGAATTGATTGTTACTTGAGCATAAGAAGTCATATCACAAAATATATATGTTGCTGTTATAAGAATGCTCATGATGCCCTCATGTCCGTATTTTATTTTATCGACACCTCTATCTCTAAACACGTGGACATATTTTTCGATTTCGGCTTTCGCTTGAGGACAAGCGAGGTCTAAGCTTGGGGGAGTTGATACATCCATTTTGCATCATGCTTTTATATCAATATTTATTACATTATGGGCTGTTATTACACATTATATATCAATACTTATGGCTATTCTCTCTTATTTTATAAGGTTTATCATGAAGAGGGGGAATGCCGGCAGCTGGAATTCTCGCTGGAAAAGGAGCAAATGTTGGAAACCTATTCTGCACTGCTCCAAAAGACCTGAAACTCCACAAAACTTATTTTTGGAATTAATAAGAATTATTGAGCGGAAGAAACACCTCAAGGGGCCGACACCCTGGCCAGGAGGGTGGGGGGCGCGCCCCTTGTCTCCTGGGGCCCCTGGTGGCCCTTCGGTGTCCACACTACAAAAAAAAGACACATCCGTGACATTTTGGGCCGAATGAATTTTTTTTTCTGTCATACATATGACACTTCTATGACGATAATTGTGACAAAAAACCCGGTATCATCATAGATGTGGTGGGCTCCTACTTCTATGACAAAAAATCATGACAGAAAATGGGCTTTTCGTCCTGGGTAGGCCGGAGACGCAACTGCATGACATTCTTTGGGCCGTCCATGACGGAAAAAACCGTGGTAGAAGCGAGGGGGAGGAAAATTTCGGGGAGTTCCCGGTTACGATGGGAGGTCGGGGGCTGAGCGATTGTCACGACCGGTTTTCCAGGTAATAAATTTCCAGAAAAGACCGTCGTGCTCATCAGCCCCAGGATTACTGTTAGCTGATGAGGCTCCAACTTGATACAGAAATTCCAAGCAGAAAGCAAAATATGTAGTACAAGGCCATTCTGGCCTGTGAGTATAACAAATGGTTTCTAGTGGTTGATGGCGGAAGCGGGTTGTGAAACATCAGTGTCTATGGGACTCCATTTCCCACGGGAACAGCTGACCAGGTTAACTCCTATCTTCGCGAGGCCGCTATCTCCATTACTTAGGTTCCGGGGCTGTCATCGCGTCGCTCCTCTTCATGCAAGAAAATCTGGCCAAGACAATAGCCAGGGACAAGCCAGTGAGTACTTTGAATGTACTCGCAAACATTATGAACACAGGTATAATATTACAATGATGTGCTGAAAATATTTTTATGCTCATGATGTCTGTCACAAAGGATAAATAAATCTCTGATGCGTGCAAGCATGTTATTTATAAAATTGCAATAACATAGTAGTATTAAAATTTATGAAATAAATAACAAGCAAAGCCACAGTCGGGCGTCTTAGCGACACCACATAAAGGGCTTTAAAAGAAATGCCTCAGTCGGGCGTCTGAGCGACACCACATAAAGGGCTTTAAAAGAAATGTCACAGTCGGGCGTCTGAGCGACACCACACAAAGGGCTTTAAAATAAACAATCATAGTGAATATCCCGGAGGTAGAACCATCCCAGAGATACTCGATAATAACAATAATATCATGGGTTAGTCAACAATAATAATCATAATTATCACAAGTCACAGGTAGTAGTTCCAGTTCTGGTTAACAGTTTCACCTTCGAAGACCGACACTTGAACCATCCCAGACTATAATCCTTAACCATGGACACGGCTATTCGAATAGGTTTAATCTCTGCAGAGGGTGTACTTTTTACCCATGAGTAACGGATTTCTTTAGTCCATCGGGACTAATTCCGTCTACGGTCTTTTTGTTGAAAACACACCTAACTTGCACACACCAGCTTATCTCACACGTGTCTAGAATCACCCACGACACTTGTTAAGAAAACTCTAAGTGGGGAGGCTACAACCTCGCGTAGCATGGGATCAAATTTATATCGCGCGCTCTAAGGGGTGGCCTCCCCTCTCGGGCCCAACCGGAAACACCCATGCCCCCGGACCAGGTGGCCTGCCTACCAGCTACAACCGGTATCTTCCACCATGGCCTCTCTGTACGGTGTGTGCTACAAAGAGGTTGACAACTTACTGGACCGTAGTCTACTTGCTGTAGAGACGAGTGGTAGTACGAAACAAGTATGGGGGTTACTGGCACAAGACTCGATCTACGGTCGACTCAGGAGGTTTAAGTATTCCCTGCAGGATTAGCATGACGAATATATTTCAACCAACAGAGTCACCGCTCATATCACCTTGCCATGCCATACCAGACATAACCGTCCCGATGGAGACCGACGACAAACTCATGCCTACCCAAGGCAGAGGTTTTCCCGGGTTCCTGCCGGTATGCATGCAAGGCACATGAGGGTGATTATCATCACAAGTGTGTCCATTTCCAACAGCATGGAAATCAATAACATGCACCCATGCATATGATCATATCACATGAAATAACAAGTTTCTCCAAAGTGAGGTGATGTTATGAACATGTCATCGAACACACAAAAATATTATGCCGGGGTTCATAATGCTTGCCGTCAATGTGTGGAAAGGCAGGGTGCACTCCAAAACTTGAAACATTTCTCCTCTCTTCAAAAATCCTATTTTAGCAATATAAAAGAATTAACACACAAAATAAAAACAGCACCAAAAGTTGTTCTGAATTTTTTTTAAATAAATCTTAAAATAAACTAGGTGAAATTTGAGAGAGGTAGGAAAAAGAATCATTTCATTTGGAGTTATATTTAAAAAGATATAGTCAGTCAAAGTTTTGGTCAAATTCTGTTTTTTAAAAATAAAACAAAAGAAAACGTTTCAGCCACGAATACGCTTTCTAAGAAGGGGGTACGTACTCGCGAGTTTTATGCTTCCACTTACTCCGCGTGGACCGAGCGGGGGTCACTGACAGTGGGTCCTAGGTGGCCCACTAGTCAGGTTTGACTAGTCTTTCTCCCTCTCCTTCCTCTGGCCCGAGCGGAGGCGGAGCTCCGGCGATCGTCGCCGGCGACTGGTGGCTCCTCGCGGGGCCCCAAGGGCGGGGATGGATCCGCCACTCCAGGGCGGGCATCCCGGTGGTCGTCAGGTAGGTGGGGGCGGAGGGAGCTACCGGCGGCGAGCTTCGCGGCGGAGGAGGCTTCGGTGGCGAAGTGGTTTTGTGGCGGCGATGGCTCCCGAACCAAATTGAGTAGGGGGATCTGTTCACGGGAGGAAGAGAGGACTTCTGGTGAAGAGAGTGGAGAGGGGGAAGCCCTGGTGGCGCCAGAGTGAGCGAGACAGTGGCAGCGGCAGGAGTTGCCGGAGGTGAAGAAGGCGGCGTTTCCCTGATGATTGCGGGCTATGGGGGTTCCATGGGGGTAGCTTGAGGTTGCGTGCGTGCTCAGAGGGGCTCGGGGTCCCTTTTATAGCGCGACGAGGTCGGTTTCGCGGCGGTGGATAAGGCGGCCAGCGAACCGCCATTCTGTAGCTGCAGGGGAACGTGGCGGCGACGAGAGCTAGGCGAGACCCTTGTGGATGAGCTTGAGCTGTTCAAGGGCCAGGTGGCGAGCCGTGGTGGCTTGGGCGGCGCTGAACGGCGCAGGGTTGTCGGCCGACGCCGGCGCGCCGCCAAAAGTGCTCTGGCGGTGGCGCTGTAGGGCGCCAGGGCGGGCTGTCGTGTTGTGGCGAGGCGGGGAGTGCGTGGCGAGGTTCTGCAGTGTGGGCCAAGACAGGGGCACGACGCGGCGGCTCGTGTGCGCGGCAGCAATTTGCGCGCTCTGGGCGTGCCCAGCGCACGCACACCAGATGCTCGGCGAAATGCCATGGCACTCCAGAGCGCTTGGTTGGAGCTGGGAGTTAGCAGGTCTAGGCTATGGCTTGCAAGGAGATCAATGGACAAGCTTAAGGGGTCAGAGGATCAGGTTCACACTGCTAACTAAAATCCATGCCAAATCTGACCATGCACTCCAGGTGTTTGACAAAATGCCACAGGCACTTAGGCAAGTCTTGGAGTGGTCAAAAACTCCAGATCAGTGTCTTCTTAGATGCAAGAGAGAGTGGTGAGGTTATTTGGACAAAAGGGGAAACTTGCTAGTGCAAGTTTTGCAAAACTACATTTCTGGACAGGAAATAAATGACATTATTTCATGAACCAAAATTAATCCAATGGGTGCATGCTCCTGGATTTAGGGGTTTGGTAGGGCTGTCTACAAGTAGGAGAAAACACAAGATCTTTGGAGCAAAATTAAATAGGGTTGCAGTAGAAATCACAAGGCTGGACCAGAATGAAAAAGAGGTTGATTGACTCAAAATTTTCAAAGAACAGCACTAGGTTTTTGCATAATGTTGAATCATATGCTACTACCAATATCCCATAATTTTGGTGGAGGCTAGAAAGAATTATTTAAAAGGGTTGTAGTGCAAAATGCACTCTGGACCAGAGAAGGAAAAATTGATGCAGAGCTCAAATTATTACATAAATAAAAGATATTTTTGTATAAAAGTGATTTAAAAACATCACATGACATCTCCAATTTTTGGTTAGAATTTTAGGTGAATTTATCCAATGGTTATAGTTCAAATATGGCCATATAACCTTGAAAAACCATTTCCAAGAAAGTAAAGATCAAGCAACTTAATTATTTAATTAGTTATATTAAATAAGGGAAAGTTTCTCTTGACAGATTAAATAAGTCCAATGACATATTTGGAAAGTTTTCTCTCTGGGAAAAACTCATCATCACAGGGAAGGAAATGATTTAAAAATAAAAATGGAGCTCAGAAATTCAAAGTTTTAATTCCTGGCAAAAATTTTAATTCATTAAAACAAGGCCAAATTTTTGGGGTGTCACAACACTACCCCCTTAAGAAAAATCTCGTCCTCGAGATTTGTTAAAAGCTGTGTTAAGAAAATACTACGCAATAAAGATGTGGCTTTAGTGAGAGGGCAATAAGTGGTGAAAAACCACAGTGTGAAAACTGGTGCTGCGTGGAAAAGTCTACGGTTCGGGACAAAAACGTGAGATTTCTACGCTGGATAAAAATTTAGAATAACTTCTAAATTTAAATATACGCTGGTCGTACCCGAGAGCACAGTGCTCTCTCTGGCCGACAGGTGGACCCGGGGCCCACTGTCAGTCTCTTCTACTCCCTCTGGCTCTTTCTTCTTCCTCTCTCCCGCGCGCTTTCTCCACCGGCGACGCCTAGTGTGTAGGGCATCTAGGCCATACCGTGGTAGTGCGCGGCGTGCTAGCTGCCGGTGCAGCGTGCACTCACCTCGCGGGCCAGCGTGCTGTCGGCACTGCTCGCGGATTCGACTCCGAACACCGGCGATCGGCGACGAGCGGCGTTGGTGGACTTCGCCCACTGTACACCGAGCTCGAGCTATAAAATGGCCGGGGTGCCTCTCTCTTCTTCCTCACACCTGGCCTCACTTCTCCTCCTCCTCCCTCCATTACTGCTTACAAAAGCTCGGGTTAGGCCCTAATGGCGGAGGCGATGCCGGACTGGTTTGCGATCCTGATATGCGGAGGGCTGGCGACACTGCTGGGGCTCTCTGTGCTCCTGTGCGCGATGGTCCTCGACGATCGTCGCGACGCTGCTGCTCGGGTGTTGGCTCTCCGCGGTGGTGGTGATCATGAGCAGTAGATGGGGTGTGCCGGGTGCTAACTGTTGTTAGGGGGTGATTAGCTGGATGTAACACCGTTGCAAAGTTTTGCAAACAGTGTATGTGTTCGAATGGTAATGGTTGTGAGTCTGCTACCTGGTGCTGTGTGAAGTTAATACATCCACGCCGTGAGAAAGTGTAGATGTAGCAACTCAGGGAAAAGAAATCTCACTCCAGAATTTCGCGAGGAAAAACAGTTAATTTAAAGGAGTATAAACCACAACAAAAACTACATACATTTGTAGAAGCCAAAAATTTGACTCGTCGTACAAACTCAGGATATCACGCATAGGTCACACACATAAATAAATGTTGCAAATAATGAACACTGCAGCGACGTCTAAAATGGAAACGGTAACTGGACGGGGTCCTGATAAAATGTCTCTGGTACTGGGATACACTCCTCTTCTATCGGAGGAAGTGGATTGACCAGTCGATGTATGCGTCTCTCCGGGTCGGGCCTCAGTGGTCTGCCGATGGCAATCTGAGGATTCAGATCAGTGAGATCCTGGAGATAATCCATCACTCGTTGGTTCAAATGCTCTTGAGCGATGATGTACTGGATAAGGTTGGCCAGAACTGGGTCTCTCTCAATACGCCCACCGGGAAAAGACGTTACTTCTCCGGGTGCTGCACGGCTCGGAAAGTAATAATATCCTCGTTCGCGGGCATAGGGTACTGCGGATCGAAGACGAGCAATCGCTTCTTTCGCAGCAGCTTCTATGGCCAAGTGTGGGGTTGGCATAGATTTCCCCACGAAGGAAACTTCTGTTGGATCTTGGTTGGGGTCTACAGGAGGAATGTGTACTGCTGCCCAATATTCTGAGGTGGATGGGGTGATTCTAGATTTGAACAGCTCGTACTGAGGTGGCTGGGTAGAACCCATGGTACTGCGGGTAAAATCCCACAATATTTTGACAAAGCTACCTGGGGTTGCATCTGGGGTTCTCAGATGAATGCTGGGGCTCGGCATGACAGGAAAAAGTTGTGAGTGTGGTGCACAAGGTGAGGGTTGCTGGGTAAGGTCACAAGGTGGCCTTTATATAGCAATGGAGCCGGATTCGTTTTACCATGGTGAAAGGTAATAAATTTGCCAGCTTAGCTCCAAAGGTCAGGTCATTGTCAGAGATACACATATCTCACAAAGAGACGTGTTACTGTGGTTGTCGTCGGGTTGGTTTTGGTAGTTGTGCCCGGAAAAATATGCAACTATGCGCTGACCAAATATGCAAGGCTACTACTAAAACAGAGGCACAACGACAAGCTGCGTTAATATACACGGTCGCATGATTACAAAGTGAGGATACACTGAGACTCGGTACTACTCGTATGGCTTAGTCTACCTCGTTTATGTCTAAACGGGTGTGCCTGGTGGATGTCGAGGCTTCTCCACGTGTCTCACTGCCAGGATTAGTCGGAGATGGCGGAGGAACTACAGGGTCGGGGTAGTGATGATGACCATCGCGGGGATTGTTAGCCACAATCCTGTTGGAGTGTGTTCCCAAAAGGCAACGAAGCACTTCTGGGGTCATCAAAGCATCTCGGTTGGTGGCTGGAGCTGATCTCGGGGTCTCGATCGGTTGTCCAAACAGCACGACCGGGTTGTCGGCGTTGGGCTCGTTTTCTTCTCTCACCGGGGCTCGACGAACCAGCTCTCCACGAGCTGCAATTAAATCAATAGTGATTTGATCGCACAGTTCCTCTAGTGCACTTACATAGTGCACCAGGTGCAACAATGCAGGATCTGTCTCGTGATCTCCGTTGGCAACTTGGGGTGGTCTTCCATACCCTTCGCGTCTGTGGTAGTAGTGGAACGAACGACAGTTAACTCTGGGCGACAAGTGCCTGAGATGAACTATAGCCTCTCGAGCAGCTAGTTGTATGGCTTGTGGCTCAAAGGAAGTTGTTCTTCCGGTGAACCTGTAGGGGCGTTCGGGTGCTAGACCCCTACTGTAGATGTGCACAGTGGCCCAGAATTGGTGGTCCTCACCGCTCATGGGTCCTTGGTACACAACATATTCTGGTGGCTCCTCTAACGCATAGGCACGACGGGTGAGGTTTGCGAGGATGGTCACAAAACCTCCAAGGTTGGTTGCTGTGGTCTCGTTGTGCACTATGGGGCCAGGCATTGTGGCTCGGTTTGGGGTAGCGGCTGTGCTGTGCTGGGTTGAGACTAGCGTGCCCTTTTTATAGGAAAAAGGGGACGGAGTCTTCTTCGGCACGCTTGCGAATGAGACATTTTTGCCATCGGTCACTGGTGTGCGATCGACAGGCTAGGCTGATAGGTTGGGCACCGACTGCCAAAAGTGTCGGGATTATTGTGTGGCTATCTTGCACGAGAAGCTTGGCTGGGGTTTGGCTAAGGTCTAGTGGGTTGGTTTGCCTAAGTTTTTCGACCTGGCTAAGATAGGATTAGCCAATGGTTAGCCTGGCTCTGATACCAAGTCTGTCACGACCGGTTTTCCGGGTAATAAATTTCCAGAAAAGACCGTCGTGCTCATCAGCCCCAGGATTACTGTTAGCTGATGAGGCTCCAACTTGATACAGAAATTCCAAGCAGAAAGCAAAATATGTAGTACAAGGCCATTCTGGCCTGTGAGTACAACAAATGGTTTCTAGTGGTTGATGGCGGAGGCGGGTTGTGAAACATCAGTGTCTATGGGACTCCATTTCCCACGGGAACAGCTGACCAGGTTAACTCCTATCTTCGCGAGGCCGCTATCTCCATTACTTAGGTTCCGGGGCTGTCATCGCATCGCTCCTCTTCGTGCAAGAAAATCTGGCCAAGACAATAGCCAGGGACAAGCCAGTGAGTACTTTGAATGTACTCGCAAACATTATGAACACAGGTATAATATAACAATGATGTGCTGAAAATATTTTATGCTCATGACGTCAGTCACAAAAGATAAATAAATCTCTGATGCGTGCAAGCAAGTTATTTATAAAATTGCAATAACATAGTAGTATTAAAATTTATGAAATAAATAACAAGCAAAGCCACAGTCGGGCGTCTTAGCGACACCACATAAAGGGCTTTAAAAGAAATGCCACAGTCGGGCGTCTGAGCGACACCACATAAAGGGCTTTAAAAGAAATGCCACAGTCGGGCGTCTGAGCGACACCACATAAAGGGCTTTAAAAGAAATGCCACAGTCGGGCGTCTGAGCGACACCACATAAAGGGCTTTAAAAGAAATGCCACAGTCGGGCGTCTGAGCGACACCACATAAAGGGCTTTAAAAGAAATGCCACAGTCGGGCGTCTGAGCGACACCACATAAAGGGCTTTAAAAGAAATGCCACAGTCGGGCGTCTGAGCGACACCACATAAAGGGCTTTAAAAGAAATGCCACAGTCGGGCGTCTGAGCGACACCACATAAAGGGCTTTAAAGAAATGCCACAGTCGGGCGTCTGAGCGACACCACATAAAGGGCTTTAAAATAAACAATCATAGTGAATATCCCGGAGGTAGAACCATCCCAGAGATACTCGATAATAACAATAATATCACGGGTTAGTCAACAATAATAATAATCATAATTATCACAAGTCACAGGTAGTAGTTCCAGTTCTGGTTAACAGTTTCACCTCCGAAGACCGACACTAAGACCGACACTTGACCCATCCCAGACTGTAATCCTTAACCATGGACACGGCTATTCGAATAGGTTTAATCTCTGCAGAGGGTGTACTCTTTACCCACGAGTAACGGATTTCTTTAGTCCATCGGGACTAATTCCGTCTACGGTCTTTTTGTTGAAAACACACCTAACTTGCACACACCAGCTTATCTCACACGTGTCTGGAATCACCCACGACACCTGTTAAGCAAACTCTAAGTGGGGAGGCTACAACCTCGCGTAGCATGGGATCAAATTTATATCGCGCGCTCTAAGGGGTGGCCTCCCCTCTCGGTCCCAACCGGAAACACCCATGCCCCCGGACCAGGTGGCCTGCCTACCAGCTACAACCGGTATCTTCCACCATGGCCTCTCTGTACGGTGTGTGCTAGAAAGAGGTTGACAACTTACTGAACCGTACTCTACTTGCTGTAGAGACGAGTGGTAGTACGAAACAAGTATGGGGGTTACTGGCACAAGACTCGATCTACGGTCGACTCAGGAGGTTTAAGTATTCCCTGCATGATTAGCATGACGAATATATTTCAACCAACAGAGTCACCGCTCATATCACCTTGCCATGCCATACCAGACATAACCGTCCCGACGGAGACCGGCGACAAACTCATGCCTACCCAAGGCAGAGGTTTTCCCGGGTTCCTGCCGGTATGCATGCAAGGCACATGAGGGTGATTATCATCACAAGTGTGTCCATTTCCAACAGCATGGAAATCAATAACATGCACCCATGCATATGATCATATCACATGAAATAACAAGTTTCTCCAAAGTGAGGTGATGTTATGAACGTGTCATCGAACACACAAAAATATTATGCCGGGGTTCAGAATGCTTGCCTTCAATGTGTGGAAAGGCAGGGTGCACTCCAAAACTTGAAACATTTCTCCTCTCTTCAAAAATCCTATTTTAGCAATATAAAAGAATTAACACACAAAATAAAAACAGCACCAAAAGTTGTTCTGAATTTTTTTAAATAAATCTTAAAATAAACTAGGTGAAATTTGAGAGAGGTAGGAAAAAGAATCATTTCATTTGGAGTTATATTTAAAAAGATATAGTCAGTCAAAGTTTTGGTCAAATTCTGTTTTTTTAAATAAAACAAAAGAAAACGTTTCAGCCACGAATACGCTTTCTAAGAAGGGGTTACGTACTCGCGAGTTTTATGCTTCCACTTACTCCGCGTGGACCGAGCGGGGGTCACTGACAGTGGGTCCTAGGTGGCCCACTAGTCAGGTTTGACTAGTCTTTCTCCCTCTCCTTCCTCTGTCCCGAGCGGAGGCGGAGCTCCGGCGATCGTCGCCGGCGACTGGCGGCTCCTCGCGGGGCCCCAAGGGCGGGGATGGATCCGCCACTCCAGGGCGGTCATCTCGGTGGTCGTCAGGTAGGTGGGGGCAGAGGGAGCTGCCGGCAGCGAGCTTCGCGGCGGAGGAGGCTTCGGTGGCGAAGTGGTTTTGTGGCGGCGATGGCTCCCGATCAAAATTGAGTAGGGGGATTGGTTCACTGGATGGAAGAGAGGACTTCTTGGTGAAGAGAGGGGAGGGGGAAGCCCTGGTGGTGCCGGAGTGAACGAGACAGTGGCGGCGGCAGGAGTTGCCGGAGATGAAGAAGGCGGCGTTTCCCTGATGATTGCGGGCTATGGGGGTTCCATGGGGGTAGCTTGAGGTTGCGTGCATGCTCAGAGGGGCTCGGGGTCCCTTTTATAGCGCGACGAGGTCGGTTCCGCGGCGGTGGATAAGGCGGCCGGTGAACCGCCGTTCTGTAGCTGCAGGGGAACATGGCGGCGACGAGAGCTAGGCGACACCCTTGTGGATGAGCTTGAGCTGTTCAAGGGTCCAGGTGGCGAGCCGGGGTGGCTTGGGCGGCGCTGAACGGCGCAGGGCTGTCGGCCGACGCCGGCGTGCCGCCAAAAGTGCTCTGGCGGTGGGGCTGTAGGGCGCCAGGGCGGGCTGTCGTGTTGTGGCGAGGCGGGGAGTGCGTGGCGAGGTTCTGCAGTGTGGGCCAAGACAGGGGCGCGACGCGGCAGCTCGTGTGCGCTGCTGCAATTTGCGCGCTCTGGGCGCGCCCAGCGCACGCACACCAGATGCTCGGCGAAATGCCATGGCACTCCAGAGCGCTTGGTTGGAGCTGGGAGTTAGCAGATCTAGGCTATGGCTTGCAAGGAGATTAATGGACAAGCTTAAGGGGTCAGAGGATCAGGTTCACACTGCTAACTAAAATCCATGCCAAATCTGACCATGCACTCCAGGTGTTTGACAAAATGCCACAGGCACTTAGGCAAGTCTTGGAGTGGTCCAAAACTCCAGATCAGTGTCTTCTTAGATGCAAGAGAGAGTGGTGAGGTTATTTGGACAAAAGGGGAAACTTGCTAGTGCAAGTTTTGCAAAACTACATTTCTGGACAGGAAATAAATGACATTATTTCATGAACCAAAATTAATCCAATGGGTGCATGCTCCTGGATTTAGGGGTTTGGTAGGGCTGTCTACAAGTAGGAGAAAACACAAGATCTTTGGAGCAAAATTAAATAGGGTTGCAGTAGAAATCACAAGGCTGGACCAGAATGAAAAAGAGGTTGATTGACTCAAAATTTTCAAAGAACAGCACTAGGTTTTTGCATAATGTTGAATCATATGCTACTACCAATAGCCCATAATTTTGGTGGAGGCTAGAAAGAATTATTTAAAAGGGTTGTAGTGCAAAATGCACTCTGGACCAGAGAAGGAAAAATTGATGCAAAGCTCAAATTTATTACATAAATAAAATATACTTTGGTATAAAAGTGATTTAAAAACATCACATGACATCTCCAATTTTTGGTTAGAATTTTAGATGAATTTATCCAATGGTTATAGTTCAAATATGGCCATATAACCTTGAAAAAACCATTTCCAAGAAAGTAAAGATCAAGCAACTTAATTATTTAATTTGTTATATTAAATAAGGGAAAGTTTCTCTTGACAGATTAAATAAGTCCAATGACATATTCGGAAAGTTTTCTCTCTGGGAAAAACTCATCATCACAGGGAAGGAAATGATTTAAAAATAAAAATGGAGCTCAGAAATTCAAAGTTTTAATTCCTGGCAAAAATTTTAATTCATTAAAACAAGGCCAAATTTTTGGGGTGTCACAGCGATGTGCGTTCCTCTCGTACACGTACGCGCGTGTGTGCGAGGCGTTGGCTCTAACTGAACCCGAGCGAGGCGTTGGGCACTAACTGAACCCGAGCGATTGCACTGCAGACTATGCATTACTGAACCCGAGCGATCGATTCCTTCGCTACTGCTACTAACTGAAGCCGATCGATGCTGCCTCTCTGGATGAACAGTGTGCATTGCTGGGGGTGGGTCTGGATGAACAGTGAGCGGTGGGAGTGGATGAACAGGACCCATGGCGTTGCCTCTGGATGAACAGGACCCCGATCAATCGAGCCGGTTGGGGCTGGATGAACAGGACCCCCGTGGAGGGCTGGATGAACAAGACGACCCCGTGGAGGGCTGGATGAAAAGTAGATGGTGGAGGGGTGGATGAACAGTAGCCCGTGGATGGTTGGTTGAATAGGAGCCCGTGGAGAGGGGTGGTTGAAGAGTAGCCGGTGGAGTAGCGCGCGGTGGAGGCTGGATGAACAGGAGCCCGTAGATGAACAGTCACAGCTGGAGGCTGGAGGAGGTCGACGGTGGATGAATAGTAGCCCGTGGACGCTGGAGGAGGTCGACGGTGGAGATGAACAGTATCCCGTGGATTCTCTTTTTGCGGTACGCCACACCCCTCCCGACGAACAGGACCCCCGTTTCGACCGTAGCGCTCCAACACAAGTCCGTTTCGTTCGTTTTGCGGTACGCCACACCCCTCCCGATCAACTGGACCCTCATTTCGACCGTAGGAGGTTTCTTTCCTCCGTTGTGCGGTATGCCACACCCCTCCTGATCAACAGGACCCCTGTTTCGACCATAGGAGGTCCGTTTCCTCCGTTTTGCGGTACGCTAGACCCCTCCAGATCAACAGGACCCCGTTCCAAACATAGGAGGTCCTTTTGCTCCGTTCTGCGGTACGCCAGGCCTCGTTTCCATCACCTGTTCCGTCCAAGCCCTCCCGATGAACACGACCACGCATTCCGTTCTGACCCAGCCGGTTGGCTCCCCATGAACACGACGACAACGCTGTTTCTCCGTTCCGACCCAGCCATGTACATGAGCCTTGGCCGTACGTATGCGCGAGTAGGCGTTCGAGACCCCGACCGTATGTACACATACGTGGCCGTATTTTCTTTCTTCCACACTGGCCATTGTACGTACGTGTACATGCTATGTGCGCGCCTCTACAACGACACGTGCGCGCCTCTACTACGACACATGCGTTCCTCTACATCGACCAATATATATGTACGTACACGTTCGCGACCAGAATGACAATGCTACATATGCTTCGACGGAGGTGGGTCCCGACTGTCAGGCACTTCCTTGCGTGCGAAGATGTAGCTGGTGGGTCCCAGCAGTCAGGGGGGCGAATCATTTTTTTTCGGACGCACTTCCTTGCGTGCGAAGATGTAGTTCGTGGGTCCCAGCAGTCAGGGGGGCGAATCGTGTTTTTTTGCCCGGACGCACTTCCTTGTGTGCAAAGATGTAGCTGGTGGGTCCTAGCAGTCAGGGGGGAAACGTTTTTTCATTTAATACGGTCGCCTGTCCGGTGGGTCCCTGCTGTCAGGTGGAGGAATAATTATTTTCCGCGTAATAAGGAGGCACTTCCTTGCTGCGGTCGTGGACCCAGCTGTCAGCCTCTCCATGTACAGTCTACGTCCGATGGAAGTCTTTCCTTGACCACATTGACCACGCCGCGTAGAGAGCACCAGGGCGGTGGAAAACGGCGAGGCTTAGGAAGGGACGACACATAGCCGGGGAAGACGCGGCAGTGGAAGCCCGCGTGGAGAGGAGTACGAGGGTTCATCGGTTCGGCTGCGGTGTGAGGCTCCCGTTGCCGTAGAATAACAAGGTGCGTGGGTGAGTAGAGGGATGCCCTGGCCAGCGGTGGGAGTAGTAGGGGGCGCTTAGGCCTGCGCGACGGCACTGCCGGCCACGGGAGGCGGGAGCAGGCGGTCCCGCCGGCGCTGCTTTGGCGGCTGGAGCAAGAAGATCAAAGATTGAAGAAACACGATGGCCGTTGGATTGACATCCAACAGTTACGTCTGCTAGAATCGTTTGTTGACATATATAATAACTAAAAAAAATCTTGCATACGCATCAACTAAACAGGCCAACAAGTGAGACGACTCCTTCTTTTTTTTAATAATTTATATATAGCTCATGGCAACTTCTTATGCAATTTATTGCAGTCAGTTTTTTTGGTTGGCCAGGGCCAATTTCGCATATTTCTGTGGGTTCCAAACTATTTTTAATACCGAAATGTCGAGCCATATTTAAAGTACTTTGAAGATATATTTAAATTAGGTTAATGCCCAGTGAAATAGGAATCTAAAAATGTGAAAAAATTATAAAGTAATTACCAATTTGTCTTCTGTTTTTATATTTACAACCCATTTCATATTACTTTCAAGATTTGTAGGAATCTTGAAAGAGTTGCATCCCATCAGGGCGTAGAAAAATAAGTAGGCCTGGATTGGGTATTCTTCAGAAAAAATAAACTAGGCTCATTTTTACAAAGAAAAAATAGCTGGGCTGGTCAAATGGTGAACATTAAATATAAACCTGGGCTAGATGGGCCACATCCCAGTTCAAACCCTGCTCCATCTCAACAATAACAAAAAAAATTACTGCTCGAGCAGCTACGTCCCAGGTGTCAGCCGATCTTGTGTTGTTCTCTTGTCGATTGACTATATACGCTCACAATGACGTGGGTCCCAGATGTCAGGAAAACACTAGGAGGAAGCATTTTATTTTTCCATACGCTGATGTGGTGGGCCCCTACTGTCATCCTATCCACGTACTTCTGCCGATTCCTGTTGTTTGTTGACCATGTTGACAATGCGAGAGGGCGGCGCCGCGACGAGTGCACCAAACCGCGCGGAGGACGTCGGCGTTAACGATTTAGGAGACGGTGGGGCAGCGATGCGTGCGCTGAGGCGCAGCCAGCCGTGGGAGGTGGAAGCAGGCGGACCCGCCGGCGCTGGTTTAGTTTTGGCGGCTGGAGGAAGACAGGACTGAAGAAACACGACAGACTGTAAAAGCAGTAGGAGTACTTAACAACCTTAACTAAAACCAGCAGGGGCACTTAACAACCAAAGCTGAAAGCGGTATGAGTACTTATACAGGTTCAACCGTACAAAGCACGCCTCGAACAGTGCTACTTTGCCTACATTTAATCAAGTGTGAGGCCGCCAAGCCCCAGGACCGCCACCCCGCTCATCCACAACCTTCTCAAAGCGGCTTCATCTCGCAATGTGGTCAATAAACAGGATATTCGCTTTAGAGCCATGGAAAAGCATGAACATAATCTTCTGTCCTATTCTCAAAGATGGACGGGCCTTCATTATTTGAGACCACCACTACTAGGGAAAAGCCTAGCAGCAGCACGGGTTTTAGGCCTATCAGTAGCGCGTGATTGTGCACTACTGGTACGGCGCTACAGCTAAAGGTTAGCAGTAGCGTGCCTTAACCCACGCTACTACTATATCGACTTAGTAGTAGCGCTTTCCCAGAGGCACGCTACTGGTAATTAGTAGTAGCGCTTCTCCCTTGCCCGCGCTACTACTATTATTTAGTATTTTATTTCTTTTTTATTTCATGTTGTATTCATACACCTTTACACAAGTTTTCATACAATAGGAATTTAGATTGTTTTTACATCATAATGAGTTATTACATCACGGGGTGAAAGAACCGTGGACTAGTTTCAAGTGGATGTCCATCCACTTGAAACTAATCCGCGGTTCTTTAACCCAATGATATAATAATATCATCATCATCTTCATATCATTAACAACTTATTATCATAGTACATCATTGTCATATAACACCTCCTCAAGATCATCATTTTCATCAATGACATCACATAGCAAATTGGTCACTAGTCGTAATCACAAGTACTCCTCATTATCAACTCTAACACATTACCACATAATAAACATACTGTACCTCATAGGACCTACTACATTCTCTTAGAACCTACTACATTTTCTATGGTAAAATAGCAAAAAACAAGATAGCCCCTGACTCTCCATTATGGAGAATGGAGATTATCCTGTCTCCAATTCTTGCCTTTCGCTGAATGTTACTTCCAAGAACCTCCTTGCGAATGTCCAAACATTTTTTGCATTCTTTGATGAGCATGTTTTCACCGGTTTTAGAAATCCGATATGCACAGGTGAGCTCCCTAGATTTACCTAGCAGTATGTTCAGAACTATAAGGCGACCATTCAGATACATCAGATGAGGCACACAATCCATCAGGAGTTTCTGTTGAAAAACATAGTAATAACTTCGTAGTTAGCAATGGTGTACTAGTTTCAGAAGTATGCAAAAGATGCACGGATGTCGTAATAGTAAAAATCTTACCAGGGTATCTCCAGAGAAGTTACTGCGGTTCAACACGTGCACTAGTGGCACATATTCACCATAATTTGGAGGAGTTCGATAATAGTTATTGTAATCCTCAAGAAGAGTACAAAATGCGATCCGATGATTTTTCTCCTTATAAGTTAATTCAGAGACATCAGTGTAGTGGGTTTTGTCAACCATCTTCTGCACAGTCTTTGAAGAATCAAAATAAGATGTCAATGGAAATAAGCTGTCAACTATTTTGAAATAAACAATATAAATTAGTTAATAACTATGTCTGAGAAACTCACATAGCGGTACAATCGAAAGCGTATCGAAAAAGACCCAAATGTCCATATTGTCTTGCTCGATGTCAGGATCACCAAGATCCATGGTGACAATCATACCCCCATAAAAACCATACATTTTGCAAAGGGGGGGAGGAATGGAGGACTTAGCCAAATTTTGAGTCGGGGCGGGTGGTTAATTCAGAAGTAGCTGTAGCGCGTTCCAGAAAGCGCTACTGCTACATTAGCTACAACGCGTTCTAGTATACACGCTACTGCTACTCATTTCTCTTTTTTCCCTTTTTCATTTATTTTTCTTCACATTTTAATTTTTTTCCTTTCACCTTATTCTATTTCTTTCATTTTCAATTACCTTTCTATTTTTTCCATTTAATTTTATATCGTTTATCAGTAGCATGTTTAGAAGAAAACACGCTGCTACAAAGTAAGTAGCAGTAGCGCTGTTCTATATGGATTGCTACTACTATGTGTAGCCTATCGGCCAAGCCGTGGGAATTATAGTGGTAGCGCTTGTTTCAAGACATGCGCTACTGCTAACTTTTGAGCTATAGCGCGCTTTTCGTGAACGCGCTACTACAAATTAGCAGTAGCGCCCTATTTTAACCGGCGCTACTGCTATATCTCTGTGTATAGGCTTTTCCCTAGTAGTGCACCCGTGAATAAGTATCTTTTCACCTCCAAGGGGAATTGAGTAGGTCGACATAAACAACATGTTGTGACCAAGCGCAAGTCTGACCCGGCCATGGTCAGGCATCTGTATGGGAACAATAGAACTGGGCAGTTCCTGTTTCAAGAAGATCACAGCTGTAAAACTGTGTATAAGCAATAGTTTATGAACAACATATATAACAGAAAACAACTCGTACCATAAGTTTCTTGACACAGTTGGACCTGTTCAACGAGTGTAGTAGTGGCACACATATCCCACATGGCCTTCCACCATTGGAACGCCCCACAAGGACCTCACGACGATCAATAAAGTGTAGGAACTTGTGGATGTCAATCCAATCAACTTCAGTGCCATCAGCAACAGCCGAGTTATTATAGAGTAACAAACGAGCAGACTGCTTAACTCTGAAAAACCTACACGTGCCACCAATTATAAGAAAATATTAGTTAGAAGTAGCATCTTCGTGAAAGATTGGTTGCTACTTCTAAAGTTAAATTGTGATTAGTTAGACATAATAGGTGGATTAAGAAGTAATCGAGGCAACAAGCAAGAACCAGATACAAAACTAACATGGATGAACAATTGGAACGATGTCAGGGTGGAAGATCGCAGTGAAGATGAGACCAGGTTCTGCTATTTCCATCAACATTCGTGCACCAACTTTTAGTCCGTAACACTTGAGAATGTTTATCCAAGTTCGGCCATAAAAAAGCAGCAATCTTCTTGGTTCATGAACCCAACTCGGAACTTATATTCATGGCTTGTCTTCACTGTGACCATTAAACTAGTGTATTCAGTTATGGCAAGGCCGAGCATCTTGAGTACATGTGTTCTGGCAGAGCAAATAATACACTGCAGGAAAAATAATATGAGAACACAACATGTTAAAAAAAACCCACCCTCCCGGATAGAGAAGAGGATTCTAGGAACATACTGTGCGCGTTTCAAAATGGTGTGTTAGGATGATAAGGAACAAGTGTGGCGTCTCGCCGAGGGCGCAGAAACCTGTAGGGTCCTCGCACTTTGGTCACTGCAAATGAAACACACTAGATTCAGTAGGAAGAAAAATGCATCAACGGTGGCGGCTGCCATCCTAGGATTACCTGTGACCAAGGGACTTGGATTTATTGGGGATGGATGAAGAATTCGTACCTGGTTCTCCATGAGAAAACCCTATGCAATCGCCGAGAGGGGTTTTTCTCTGAACAAGAATACGAGGGAGAAGGAGATTCAGGCCCAGTGAAATATTGCCGCTTCGTCCGTCCAGCTTACTGCTAAAGCCGGAAGCGGGGGGGGGGGGGTTGTGATTTGACGGCTCATTGGGCATTACTGAGGCGCTACGAACGGGGTGTGTCTACTGTGCAGTTGTGCACTCTAATTTGTGCATATGGCACGTGTACCCCATTGCCGGTTGCCCCACATATCAGCAAAAGGAAGTAGAAAGATAGGAGTAACTAGTTACACATAAATATATTTTTTGACAGAGAGATACTCCCTCTGTAAAGAAATATACAAATCTTTTATATCACAACTTTATACATAAGAAAAATCAATGGGAATATATATAACATATATCTCTACTCTTATAAAAACAAAGTTGGTGATGATGGTGTGCCTGCCGTCCTGCAATATAAGCCGTCGATTTATATCTGACGGATAGGAAGGAAAAATGGAAATTTTGCAAAAAGATACCCACACCGACTCAACATTTGAAAATAAGGCCTTCCCTCGTTCATCCTTTTCTCCCACAAGATAAACTACTCATACAATGCATCTTGATGTTCCGTGCAACGCATGGGCATCTTGCTAGTAATTATAAAAAACAGAGTTGTTTTTAACACAGTATAGACGAGTTGGTGATGATGGTGTGCCTGCCATCCTGCAATATAGGTCGTCCGATTTATATCTGACGGATAGGAAGGACACTATGGCAATTTTGCAAAAAGGTACCCACACACCTCTCCACATTTGCAAATAAGGCCTTCCCTTGTTCTTCCTTTTCTCTCACAAGATAATATACTCATACAAATGCATCTTGATGTTACGTGCAACGCACGGGCATTATGGGAGTTCTGCTTTTTCTATGGGGGTTCAGCTGAGAATATAATACTCAGTTAGGCTCACGGTTCTGGACTTTGGGCTGCAGGCCCACCCTGCATGTTTGGGGGCCCATGTGTTCTACCTCAGCGCTTTCATATTGCAAGCGATCGGTACGGCGCTGGTTTTAGATGATGTCGCAAGGAGAATACACAAAATTAAATAACGCACGGCAGCTGTTGGAATGAAATCGAACGACATTTCTTAACCAGCAATCAGAGTTGCAATTCTATCAACGATATACAATGTGATAAATAATACTGTTGTACTACTTATGCACACAAACACTTGTTTCACCATGCCAGATTATTACATCAAAATCTCCCGGAGGATAGATCAGTTCGGCAGTTGCGTGCTGCTATTGAAGAATTTCAAAGTTGATTTGGACCAGCTCTCCTTGCTGAGAAAGTTCGATTTTGACATCATCCCCTACCGCAAGATATGATTTAGATTTGAACCTTGACCATCCTTTAGCATCAACCATCATGCGACCATCCTTTGTACTTACGATATATTGAGCAGGTTCATTCACACCAAGGCTGCCCATGGTAAGAGAAACTTGGCTGCGGTCGCCCGGAATTGTTGAACGACTCCTTCGTTGCTCTAGGAATTCTCTGTTTGCAAACAAGAAGACATACCCAAACAGTTAGATCAACACAGTGAATCGTGTGAAACAACATGAAAAGAAAAAAGAACGAAGCACTTGGGCGGCCAATGCTTACCAAGAAGGTGGACATGTCGGTTTTCGTAAGGACTTTGGTATATGAAGTGCGAACTGCAGCCCAGTCTGTTGCTGGTGCAACTGCACAGGCCGGAGCAGATGCAAGTGCAAGTGTTGGTGCAGGTACCGAAGCCGCTGCTCCTGCCGGAGATGGTGCTCCTTGTAGAGATGGTGCCGGTGTCGGAGCAGGTGCCGGTGCCGATGCCCCATCCTCCGGTAGATCAGACTGATCCGCTGACGTGGTCGGTGCCCAACCCTCAGCTGGATCAGACTGAGCTGCTGCCGCTGTCAGTGCTAGAGCAACTACCGGTGCTCGATCCGTTGCTGAAGGTGGTACCGATGTGCGAGACGGCGTCGATCGTGTCTGGTCTACTATGATCAACTTTCTAGCTTGACTAGGATCCGTGACCTTGGTCCGGTCTTTTTCTTCATTTCTTCTAAACGCAAGGAGGACTAATTGTGGCATTTTTGTTAAACCAAACTACAGTTCATCATAGGGGTTCAGCTTGTACTCAGACAATAGACTGATCCAATTTTTTCCAGTAATATAAGTGATGGACAGTGCCTTCGTTACTGACACGACATAAGAAGTCAAACCTACAAAAATAGCCATCGTAGAGCAAACCAAACGGTTTATTCTGTGATGAATGACACTCCAAAATTTTTACTTTGGTTTTCAGCAAAAACTTTGTGGTTTTTGAAAAGAGGCCATTTGAAATTTTTCAGAAAAACCTTCCTCTTAAAAAAAAACTTTCTTTCCTTTGGCAAGGTTTTTATTCTTGCTTCAAACTTTGGTGTTTGACCTTTTGAAACTTCTTCTCTGTTGGTTCTCTCCCAAATTTTTTTTGGGAGTTTAATCTTTTTCTTTTAAAAAGAAACTCCATGAAATTTGGGATTTTCATATCTTGGAACCACCATGACTTGGCATTTTTGCCCATGTGGTAAAACCCCTCCAAAACCTCCCCTACAACTTGTGATCAACCTATATTCTCTGTCCCAACTAATCCAAACTGGTTTTGGATTTTATTCTAATTATTTTTCCCCTCAATTCAATTCTAAAAATTATTTGGAGCCTGAGGGATTTTCAAAGCAAGTGCCCTATTGCATTTGAGTTTTGACCTCAAACCAATTCTCCTGGATTGTCCTTTGAACCCACAACCCAGAACCATCTTGATCCACTCCTCCCCTTTTCAAAATTTTCAAAATGCAGTCTCTGCAAGTTTGGACCAGATTTGCCAAATTTGGTGAAATTCATATCCCCACTGCTCCAAAAATTCCACCAAAAATCATGCAGCCTACTTGAGCAATGAGAAGCCACTCCACCAAAAATCAGCTCAAGGAAAAATCCCTACATGCCTGGATCATTCTGTCGAACACCTTGTGGGCACTGTTACTGTTCAAAGTTCAGTAAATTCAGTTTCAGTGTCATCTTCAGTTCGTCAGTTTCAGTCACGCGGCCACAGTGCCCTTGGCACGTTCCTCGCCGCCTCTTCCTCTTGTTCGAAGCTGCACACGCGTGCGTGGAGCCTTCCTGGCGTCGGTAGCGCGCTGGCTCGCCCTCGCCGGTGTCTTCTGCGGCGTCGGGACCTCCCGTGGCGGCCGACAGGAGGCACACCACGGCAGAACGCCGTTCCGCGTCGCCCATCGCTCCCTGGCTCTCCGCGTGGCCTCATGCACGCCAGCGCACGCCCGTAGCACAGCCACCGTGGCCGGCAAGCACGGAACGCGCTCTCCGCTGCCAACGGGCCCGCACCCTCACCGTTCCGTCGAGCTCGCCCTTAACACCCAAACCCCGGCCAGTTTAACACCAAAACGGACCCATTGAACCTCCGTGATGACGCTCGACCCCCTAACCACCCCGACCGAGCACTGCGCCACCGTAATCGCTCGCCGGTGATCCTCGTTCACGGCAACCGCCTCGGACCGCCTATATAAAGGGGTCCCGAGCTCACTCTCGTGCACGCAGCACCCCCACTACTCACCAACACCCCGCCAGGCCACTAGGGGGACCTCGAGGAGGTCTCCTCCCCCAGATCCGGCCGCCTCGCCCCGCCTCGGCCTCCAGCCCGATTCGTTCTGGTGAGGCCATCTCCGGCACTCAAACCCCGTTCGTTACCTTCTCTAGCTGCCAGGAGCATGACCCCCTCTTCAATTTAACCTTTGCAGCCCTCTCCGACGAGCCCCTCGACCACCCGAGCCGCCGTCCGTCGGAGCAAAGCTCGCCGTCGACGTGGCGCTCGCCGACCGACTCCACCACCATCAACTGACGCGGAAGGGTACCCTGAGCACGGAGGTACTCTCCGATCTCTCTGCCTCGCCGTGGATCGCTGCCGGCGACCACCGCGGCTCTCGAGCGCCGGCGAACTCTGCCGCCCCGTTTAAACATTTGAACCTGACAGGTGGGACCCCACCGTCAGCCTCTCTGCTCTCTCTTCGAATCGTTTTCTGGAAGCGCCTTCGGGCAGAATGCGGTTTCTCTTCGGGCTGGCGTAGTCGCTACCGAAGCGTTTTCTGTTTTTATAAACTAGCCCCTGGAGATCTTCTGTTTCATTACAGATAAGTCCCTGGACAAAAACCCTTATAACTTTTAATCAGAAAAGTATTTTTGATTGATTCTTTTTCTGTTCTCTTTAAATTTTTGTCTAGTTTTTTATCAGATTTATTTGAAAAATATTTGGTTTACCTTCTGTGCTCCCCTTGGTATTTATGTTAGCGCATATATTTTCTTTAAACGTAGATACCGAAGGAGGTGACGGAGCCGCGAACTTCACCGAGCTAGGCTCCGACTACTCTGAACCAGGCAAGCATGTTTGAACTTTTGATATGATGAGTGTCTTGGCATGTTTTGCATTTAGTTAGTTTCATGGCATGCCGGAGAGTATACCGATGAACGTTATTTTATGTGATAATGAGGTAAGTGAGTTCGATGATCCATACATGGATGAATGTGAATATGAATGGCCATGTGTTGGCATGAGAACGGGTACGATGGCAGTGTTGTAGCATGCCAGTCTTACGCCAGACTATGTGACTTCAGTGTCAAACCATATCGGTCCAGTACCTATCATTTCCTTCCTTGTACTACCACATGTTTTCCGCAAGGAATATGGTTTAGTAAGTTTCAAACCGCTTTCATGGTACACACCAAAGAGGAGAGGCCGTGATGATGGTTCCATGGCCCTGGATTAAAGCCAGTCATCCGGTCAGGGGGCATGGGTGTTTCCGGTTGGGACCGAGAGGGGGGCACCCCTTAGAGCGCGCGTATATAAATTTGATCCCATGCTATTCGAGATTGTGATCTCCCCGTCTCAAAAGTTTTTCTTGGACGATGACTAGGGTGATTCCTAGCATCGAGAGGTAGGATGGGTGTGTACCGGTTAGCTGTGTTTTCCTCTGAAATACCGTAAACGGAACTAGTCCTTCGTGACTACGGAAATCCGTTGACTGTGGGAAAAATTTTGTACAAACTCTGCAGAGTCATATATTCCTCCAAATCATCTCTTCCATGTCAAGTTTCGTTCCTTCTTATCCTAATCAATTGTCAGCTTTGATGACAGAAACTCCGGTGAATCGCATGAGTGCTAAGTCCGGTTAAATGATCACTCCTGTGGATGGACTAACCCGTTTGTTTTCATGAATTGAATGTTTATTATGAGTATTATTTACTTGTGAATAAAAGCCCTTTATGTGATGTCGCTCAGACGTCCGACTGTGGCATTTCTTTTAAAGCCCTTTCT